>NW_028318752.1:595000-692500 GCF_062004578.1 Staurois parvus
CAGGAAGGGGGGGGGGGGTAAATGGACTGTAGTGCATTTCTGCAAAAAGCACTTACAAAAAAAAAACTGCATTGGTGTGAAGCAGGCCTTAGCATGACCTAGTTTTAGGGCACACGCACCTTTCTGGCTCAGTTGACCGCTCTCCACTGCACACTGAGATATTGTGCGCTGCCAGGGGCGGGGTCAGCATGAGTCTGATGGACAGGTCCCCCTACCAATCAGAGGAGTGCTGCTTTCTCTTACCACTCCCTTCGCTTTAGTAAAAAGAAAATGAAGGCTGCTTCAAGCTGAACCCTCCCCCCCCCCTGCTGGCCCAATGGGTCAGAAGGGCCGTCTGTACCCCCGATGGGCTCCCACCTACTTGGTAGCTGAAGAAAGATCCAGCTTCTCATCCTCGTCCTCACTGCTGTCTGCAGACGATTCCTCCGACGATTCCTTTTCCACCGGCTGCTCTCCTCCCGATAGCAACGTGGCCGACTGCAAACAGACAACAAAAACTGAACGTCAGGAATCCGCCCCCTCCTTCCAAAAATGGCAGTTGGGAGCCATTGACCTAGACCAGGGGTGTCAAACTGGCGGCCCTCCAGCTGTTGCCAAACTACAAGTCCCATCATGCCTCTGCATTTGAGAGTCATACTTGTAACTATCAATCTTGCATTGCCTCATGGGACTTGTAGTTTGGCAACAGTTGGAGGGCCGCCACTTTGACGCCCGTGCTGTAGGTGATCAGCAACCAAGCAGTATTCGTTCACTTAGTGGCCATAGTCTTCCATATGTTGGTCCTAAGTCCGCCCACCCAACACTGGCAAAGGATGAGCGGAGGAACCTCAGGGGTGTGAAAACCTGAAGCATGCCAAAATTGGCCCAACTATAAAATGTTCTGGTTGGATAACGTTTAACGACCAACCAGAAGCTCCCCTTTTCCCCAAGGACCCCCGCAGTGAGCATCTATAGGACTCAATTGTTGACCAGTCCAGAAAATATCATTTTCTTGGCTTGTCATGTTGATCCTATCATTCAGTATTGTCTAAGTAACACCCCCCTTTCTGAAAATGGCAGTTGGGAGCAGGGGCGGACTGACAACTCATGGGGCTCCTGGCAATAGGAAATCATGGGGCCCCTGTGTCCTCACCCACACTCAAGCCACACCCAAAAAAGCCTATGAAAGGTACCAGGGCTATCTCATGGAGCCCCCTACTGACCCAGGGCCCTCGGGCAGTGCCCGAGTGGATAAATGGTCAGTCCACCCCTGGTTGGGAGCCACTGACCTAGACCAGGGATGTCAAACTGGCGGCCCTCCAGCTGTTGCGAAACTACAAGTCCCATCATGCCTCTGCCTTTGGGGGTCATGCTTGTAACTGTCAATCTTGCAGTGCCTCATGGGACTTTTTAGACCCAGTAGTGTCATCACAGGGTCTCTGTGCTTCTCTATGCAAAGCAGGCAGATCATGGCTGGTGGGAGGGACTGGAAGGGCGCTGTTCATAGCCCAGCACCCTGCCTCAGCACTCCTCTCAAAAGTGGGAGGAGTCATGCAAATATCAAAATGCCTCGATGGGTGGGCGTCAGTCTGGAGGAGGGGGCATTCCTAAGCAGGCTGCATTTACACTGGTTAGAGAGGGTAAACAGAGGCGCAATGCTTGGGAGGGTGTCGGGCACTCGAGCTGCTCACCCTCCGTAACAGATTTTTAAATCAAATCAGATTCGGATCTTACTTTTATAAAGCGACCGTACAGCATGTCCCGATTAGCGAGTGCCTTCCGGGGTTTCTTATTGGTCACCGTGGAATCCTCCTTTGTGACCTTCCTCACCTGAACTCCGTCCTGCCAAACACCATCAATAGAAAAGTAAAAAACACCGGGGGAGGGTAATCATCAAGAAAAAAAAAAAAAAATTAAAAAGTGCCATTTTATTATACAAAAATCCTCCTCTCGGCCCCTCCCCCCCCCATTGTCCAATCTGGGATTTTATTATATAAAAATCACCCCCATTGTCCATATTTAACCACTCGAGGATTTTAGACATGGGGGATGCATCCTAAAAAAAAAAAAAAAAAAAAATTTCCTGGGACGTATCTCTTATGTGACGTCATAATGACAGCCGGGAATTGCTTTGTACTGCACAACAGGAGCCGCTGTCAATATTCTCCTGTGTAGAGTGACACTTGTAGTTTGCTGGTGTCAACAAATGAATACATTGTATCAGTTCTATTGTTACATTGTATTTACGGTCTCATTGAAGTTTACAGTGGGGGGTCTTCAAACTTTCTAAACAAAGGGCCGCTTTGCTGCCCTTTAGAGGGGCCGGACTGTGGCCAGTGGGAGGAACAATGCCCTATCTTTAGTATTACCCCTGGATCACATCTGTGCAGGTGGTGCCTTTCGGTACCCACACAAATACCTGCAGCCGCACCACCCACATGGAGGTAGGCGGGTGCCATTAATTCTGCACGCACAGGAAATCGCAACCATACTGGGAACCTCAGTGCCCGTGCGAACTGCGATTTTCCCAAGGAGTGCAGGGATTTCCTCCCTGAGTGTCCCAGGGCACGGGAGTCCATTGAAATGAATGGGGGTTGTGCCCGCGCAGATCACGGCCACACATATGTGGACTAGGGGTTGGGGCCCCTGGCGTAGGTGCTAGTGGGAGCCACAGTGCCCCTGGCGCTGGTAAAAAAGTAACAATTTCACCTTCTTCCTTGGTGAGTAGGTGGCTACCTATGTTATATATGTGTTTCCACGGTAACAACATTTGTTTTTTTTTTTAGTTTTTCCCCATGGTTGGTGTGAGTGGGAGGAATAGTGCCCCATCATTGGTGTCAGTGGGAGGAATAGCTCCCCATCATTGGTGTCAGTGGGAGGAATAGTTCCCCATCATTGGTGTCAGTGGAAGGAATAGTGTCCCATCATTGATATTAAAAAGAGGAATAGTGCCCCATCATTGGAATCAAAGGTAGGAATAGCGCCCCATCACTGGTGTCAGTGGGAGGAATAGCGCCCCATCATTGGAATCAAAGGTAGGAATAGCGCCCCATCATTGGTGTCAGTGGGAGGAATAGTGCCCCATCATTTGTGTCAGTGGAAGGAATAGTGCCCCATCATTGGTGTCAGTGGCAGGAATAGCGCCCCATCATTGGTGCCAGTGGGAGAAATAGCGCCCCATCATTGGTATTAGTGGGAGGAATAGTGCCCCATCATTGGTGTCAGTGGGAGGAATAGTGCCCCATCATTGGTGTCAGTGGGAGGAATAGTGCCCCATCATTGGTGTCAGTGGGAGGAATAGTGCCCCATCATTGGTGTCAGTGGGAGGAATAGTGCCCCATCATTGGTGCCAGTGGGAGGAATAGCTCCCCATCATTGGTGCCAGTGGGAGGAATAGTGCCCCATCATTGGTGTCAGTGGGAGGAATAGTGCCCCATCATTGGTGTCAGTGGGAGGAATAGTGCCCCATCATTGGTGTCAGTGGGAGGAATAGTGCCCCATCATTGGTGTCAGTGGGAGGAATAGTGCCCCATCATTGGTGTCAGTGGGAGGAATAGTGCCCCATCATTGGTGTCAGTGGGAGGAATAGTGCCCCATCATTGGTGTCAGTGGGAGGAATAGTGCCCCATCATTGGTGTCAGTGGGAGAAATAGTGCCCCATCATTGGAATCAAAGGTAGGACTAGTGCCCCATCATTGGTGTCAGTGGGAGGAATGTACTTAGTGACTCCTTACCTGATCTGGCTCCACCGAGATGCTGGAGGCGGTTTTGTTGAAGACGTGATCCCACCAGTGGAAGGTAAACTGCTCAGCAGAATTGTGCCCCACCTACAGGCAGAAATCCAACACCACAGCATCATGTGACCTAGTTATGTATTCATTCATCTTTCATTCATCATTTAGAAGTAGCCCGGTCTGTCTTTGTATTGGCCTCCTCTAGTCCCAGGACAGGGAGAGGGAGGGGCAATGCACACAGAGCTGGCCAACAGCAAGGGAAGGCATACAGCTGCCGTCTCCTTCCCTAGCCAATCACAGGGTGGGGGCGGTTCCTGACCAAGCTGTACTGCCTAACTGAAGTAGAAAAAAGCGAGGTCAGAGGCTGGCTGCATTGTGCAGGATGTGGATGAGGAAGCTGGCTGAACGGACTGACAACACGTATGGATCCCTTACCCCCGCCGTGTCACACTTCACTTTGACTTTAATTGCCTCTGAAATGCCGCTTTCCTTCTTGCCGAGACCTTTCCCTAAAAAAAAAAAAAAAACACGCAAAAGAGATACAAAGTCAAACATTACTGATGACCCCAAAATACACAAATATATAATAGAATAATAAGCCACGACTTCACTGTGTGGTGACAACAACAGTAGATGAAAATACGGATTCACCTTGCAGTAGTCACCGGTCCTTTTTCCCAACTATGTGAATCCGAAGTGGAGTCTGCCTGTATTTTGCCTTCCCAGCTTCCTCTCTCTCCGTCTTCAACATGCTAATGAAACCTGCGTACGTTACATCCCTTATTATAAATCCAGTGACGTCATCACTGGGTCTCTGTGTTTCTCTATGCAATGCAGGCAGATCATGGCTGGTGGGAGGGGGAGAGGCGGTGCAAAGCGTCCTGAAAACATCACAGCACCCTGCCTAGGTACTCCTCTTAAAGTGGAACTTCAATCTCTCAAACTTTGACTATTTGTAATCTTTATGCTGCTGGATTAGTAAATAAATAGGAAATCATATCATATTTAATGTTTTTTTTATTTTTTGGGGGCTTTTTTCCATTTTTAAAACATTTCTTCAGTTACTTCCTGGTTTCTAGGCCTAGCCAAATGATGTCATATATGCCAAGGGTCTTCTGGAGGAGTTTTCTCAGCTAAGCACACCCTCTTGTCTGCATTCCTGACCTAAGGGCAGATGGATTCCAGGAACTAAGTGCTAAATGAATCATCTGCCCTTACTCAAGATGGCCACCGCCAGAAATGATGGGGGGGGGGGGGTGTTATTCAAATATTTAAAATATAACCTGGAGACATGGATGGACGAGTGTGTGCTCTGCATATTAAACATGGATGAAATGGGCCTTTTGGTTTGTGGTGCGCAGCTGCAGTGCAGTTCCCCTTTAAGAGCCTTTGGCCCTGATGTAATGGGAGGAGTTATGCAAATGTCAGAATGTCTTAATGGGTGGGTGTCAATCTGGAGGAGTGGGCGTTCCTAGGCAGGCTAGGTAACGCCGAGCCTCTGTGATTGAAAGAACTGAAAATAAAAGGGGCGGGGCTAGGGAAGGTAAGGCTGGGGAGGAAAGAGCTAGATTATGCTGGACGTCATGCCTGGATCTAGGGGGGGGGGGGTTGCTAGGGTGGGCTATGCACCCCAGATATCCAGATATTAGTTGTGCCCCCCCTCCATCTTTGACAGTGCATCCAACTGATTCATGAGACTTGATGGAAAAGGGGGCACTCTGAGGGGCGCAGTGGATGCAAAGGGGCACTCTGATGGGGGGCTGATGCAAGGGGGCACTCTGATGGGGGGCTGATGCAAGGGGGCACTCTGATGGGGGGCTGATGCAAGGGGGCACTCTGAGGGGCGTAGTGGATGCAAGGGGGCACTCTGAGGGGCGTAGTGGATGCAAGGGGGCACTCTGAGGGGCGTAGTGGATGCAAGGGGGCACTCTGAGGGGCGTAGTGGATGCAAGGGGGCACTCTGAGGGGCGTAGTGGATGCAAGGGGGCACTCTGAGGGGCGTAGTGGATGCAAGGGGGCACTCTGAGGGGCGTAGTGGATGCAAGGGGGCACTCTGAGGGGCGTAGTGGATGCAAGGGGGCACTCTGAGGGGCGTAGTGGATGCAAGGGGGCACTCTGATGGGGGGCTGATGCAAGGGGGCACTCTGAGGGGCGTAGTGGATGCAAGGGGGCACTCTGAGGGGCGTAGTGGATGCAAGGGGGCACTCTGAGGGGCGTAGTGGATGCAAGGGGGCACTCTGAGGGGCGTAGTAGATGCAAGGGGGCACTCTGAGGGGCGTAGTGGATGCAAGGGGGCACTCTGAGGGGCGTAGTGGATGCAAGGGGGCACTCTGAGGGGCGTAGTGGATGCAAGGGGGCACTCTGAGGGGCGTAGTGGATGCAAGGGGGCACTCTGAGGGGCGTAGTGGATGCAAGGGGGCACTCTGAGGGGCGTAGTGGATGCAAGGGGGCACTCTGAGGGGGGCTGATGCAAGTGGGGCGCAGTGGATGCACGGCAAACAAACGAGAGGTTCCCCCAAACTTATAATAGAAATTTGTTGCCTATAAAGTCCCATGATATTGGGGGGGGGGAATCTATTTGTATATTTTCGCAGCTGACGCGAGGGGGCCCTATGGTGGGGGCGCAGCTGACGTGAGGGGGCCCTATGATGAGGATCCCCAATGTGTTCCCTCTGGGTTGTGACTCCGTGATACAAAAGCGTGCTGACTGAACAGGGGACTCGGGTTCTATGCATCTGTCACACTATTGACATTCCGCCCCCCGACTTATGTACTGCACCCCCACATCAGATCCGGCCCTCCTGGACACCCTCCAGCCAGGATAATCTAATACCTTCAGTCCAGCCGTGTCTCTGCATCTGCTCCTCCGCAAATCTCATGCCTTGGCTTTTAACGCTTGATGTCCCGGCCATGGCGGGGGAAGGTGTCCTGTCCCTCTGATGGACGTCTGTGGCCCCTCCTGGGTCTTATACACTGAAAAGGAAAGATCAGAAAAAAGTGAACTTGGCACAGGGATGGTGGGAACCCCTCATAATGGGCACAGCGGGTGTACAGACCCGGGAACTCGGCACAGGGATGGTGGGAACCCCTCATAATGGGCACAGCGGGTGTACAGACCCGGGAACTCAGCACAGGGATGGTGGGAACCCCTCATAATGGGCACAGGGGGTGTACAGACCCGGGAACTCAGCACAGGGATGGTGGGAACCCCTCATAATGGGCCCCTGTGCCTGGTATGGATGCATGTTGTAAGGTGCTGCAGCATATGCAGGTGCTATAATAATATAAACTAACACATCCCGGGTGCAGAGGGATCCATCAATAAACACACATGACAGGCAGGGCACCAGATCCGAGCTGTGATGAGGATCAGGGACGGGACACACTCACCCGATCGCATCTACGGGACACACACTGAGCATGCTGCGCTCCATGGACAGCGCCATCTTCCCGGTGACGTCATGCCACAGAGCCTGACAGCTGGGGACAGAGCGTCTACACAAGGCACAGCGCCCTCTCTGGAGGGAGGCTGAATGACGAGATGAAAAAGCTACATTTGTATATTATTATTATACAGAATATAAAACTGAAACAAATACAATGTACACGGCTCAGAAAAATTAAAGGAAGACTTTTTATTCTGAGTATAGCATCAAGTCAATGAAAATCATATTTTTATTCATATTAACTGGGGGGAAAAAAATATAAATATATATATATATATATATATATATACACCCTACAGAGGTTGCACAGGCAGTCCGACTCCTCCAGGATGGCATATCAATACGTGCCATTGCCAGAAGGTTTGCTGTGTCTCCCAGCACAGTCTCAAGAGCATGGAGGAGATTCCAGGAGACAGGCAGTTCCTCTAGGAGGGCTGGACAGGGCAGTAGAAGGTCCTTAACCCATCAGTAGGACCGGTATCTGCTCCTTTGTGCAAGGAGGAACAGGATGGGCACTGCCAGAGCCCTACAAAATGACCTCCAGCAGGCCACTGGTGTGAATGTCTCTGACCAAACAATCAGAAACAGACTTCATGAGGGAGGCCTGAGGGCCCGACGTCCTCTAGTGGGCCCTGTGCTCACTGCCCGGCACCATAGAGCTGGATTGGCATTTGCCATTGAACACCAGAATTGGCAGGTCCACCACTGGCACCCTGTGCTTTTCACAGATGAGAGCAGGTTCCCCCTGAGCACATGTGACAGACGTGAAAGGGTATGGAGAAGCCGTGGAGAACGTTCTGCTGCCTGTAACATGGTTCAGCATGACCGTGTTGGTGGTGGGTCAGTGATGGTCTGGGGAGGCATATCCATGGAGGGACGCACAGACCTCTACAGGCTAGACAATGGCACCGTGACTGCCATTCGATATCAGGATGAAATCCTTGGACCCATTGTCAGACCTTACGCTGGTGCAGTGGGTCCTGGGTTCCTCCTGGTGCAGTGGGTCCTGGGTTCCTCCTGGTGCAGTGGGTCCTGGGTTCCTCCTGGTGCAGTGGGTCCCGGGTTCCTCCTGGTGCGGTGGGTCCTGGGTTCCTCCTGGTGCACGACAATGCCCGGCCTCATGTGGGGAGAGTATGCAGGCAGTTCCTGGAGGATGAAGGAATTGATACCATTGAATGGCCCCCACGCTCGCCTGACCTAAATCCAATAGAACACCTCTGGAATGTCATGTTTCGGTCCATCCGATGCCGCCAGGTTGCACCTCAGACTGTCCAGGAGCTCAGTGATGCCCTGGTCCAGATCTGGGAGGAAATCCCCCAGGACACCATCCGTGGTCTCTTTAGGAGCCTCCCCTGACGTTGTCAGGCACGCATACAAGCACGTGGGGGCCACACAAACTACTGAGGACCATTCTGAGTTGCTGCAATGATATATCAGCAAAATGGACTCGCCTGCTGCATCATTGTTTCACTTTGATTTTCGGGGTGTCTTTGGATTCAGTCCTCTGTAGGTCGATCATTTTCATTTCCATCAAATGATGGGGCATCCTTAAATTTTTGTTAGATGGTGGCTATGTGCATTCGCAATGATTCAGTTGTAGGAACGTAGCCAACCTGTCTTGGTCCCACTGTATGTAGGAACGTAACTATCCTGTCTTGGTCCCACTGTATGTAGGAACGCACTGTATGTAGGAACGTAGCCAACCTGTCTTGGTCCTACTGTATGTAGCCAACCTGTCTTGGTCCTACTGTATGTAGGAACGTAGCCAACCTATCTTGGTCCCACTGTATGTAGGAACGTAGCCAACCTGTCTTGGTCCCACTGTATGTAGGAACGTAGCCAACCTGTCTTGGCCCCACTGTATGTAAGAACGTAGCCAACCTGTCTTGGTCCCACTGTATGTAGGAAAGCACTGTATGTAGGAACGTAGCCAACCTGTCTTGGTCACACTGTATGTAAGAACATAGCCAACCTGTCTTGGTCCCACTGTATGTAGGAAAGCACTGTATGTAGGAACGTAGCCAACCTGTCTTGGTCACACTGTATGTAGGAACATAGCCAACCTGTCTTGGTCCCACTGTATGTAGGAACGTAGCAAACCTGTCTTGGTCACACTGTATGTAGGAACGTAGCCAACCTGTCTTGGTCACACTGTATGTAGGAACGTAGCCAACCTGTCTTGGTCCCACTGTATGTAAGAACGTAGCCAACCTGTCTTGGTCCCACTGTATGTAGGAACGTAGCCAACCTGTCTTGGTCCCACTGTATGTAGGAACGTAGCCAACCTGTCTTGGTCACAATGTATGTAGGAACGTAGCTAACCTGTCTTGGTCACACTGTATGTAAGAACGTAGCCAACCTGTCTTGGTCACACTGTATGTAGGAACGTAGCCAACCTGTCTTGGTCTCGCTGTATGTAGCCAACTTGTCTTGGTCACACTGTACGTAGGAAAGCACTGTATGTAGGAACATAGCCACCTTGTCTTGGTCCCACTGTATGTAGGAACGTAGCCACCTTGTCTTGGTCCCACTGTATGTAGGAACGTAGCCACCTTGTCTTGGTCCCACTGTATGTAGGAACGTAGCCACCTTGTCTTGGTCCCACTGTATGTAGGAACGTAGCCAACCTGTCTTGGTCTCGCTGTATGTAGCCAACCTGTCTTGGTCCCACTATATGTAGAAAAGCACTGTATGTAGGAACGTAGCCACCTTGTCTTGGTCCCACTGTATGTAGGAACGTAGCCACCTTGTCTTGGTCCCACTGTATGTAGGAACGTAGCCACCTTGTCTTGGTCCCACTGTATGTAGGAACGTAGCCACCTTGTCTTGGTCCCACTGTATGTAGGAACGTAGCCACCTTGTCTTGGTCCCACTGTATGTAGGAACGTAGCCACCTTGTCTTGGTCCCACTGTATGTAGGAATGTAGCCAACCTGTCTTGGTCTCGCTGTATGTAAGAACGTAGCCAACCTGTCTTGGTCTTGCTGTATGTAGCCAACCTTTCTTGGTCCCACTATATGTAGAAAAGCACTGTATGTAGGAACGTAGCCACCTTGTCTTGGTCGCTTCTGAGATAGACTATGAGCTATGGGATTTGTGGTGTTCATAGAGCAGTGCACATGATGGCAACTAACATGCACTGCTCATTCCAAACAAACAATTGTGAGGGGGAAAAGGAGAAGTTTGCTTTCTCATGGAGGACATTACAAAGAGGCAGAAAAACACAGTATGAAACTGTTTCATGAAAAACAGATTACAGGACCATAATGCAGTGGATGTGTATGGATTCTTTTTTGAATAATAGAAATATTGTTTTATTGTCACTTTAAGAGGAAAAAGTCTGGGGAAAAAAACGAATGCAGCCACCACATCGAAGGACCGGTAATTTGCAATTTTTTTTTGTTTTTAGATTTAGACATTTTTTGGCTTTTAGATGGTGTTTTTATTTTTCAGACGGTGGTCCCTGAGGAGCGATGCCTGATGGCAATGATCAGAGGGTAGAGTTCCATCTACAGATACCCCCAGAAAGGCGCGCAGCATCGAAGGATGTAACCCAGTTTTCATTCGTTCAAAGCAGAGCAGCGTCCCTCGTTAAAGTAATTAGGAGACTTCAGGACGCTGTCATCTCCGGGGGGGGGGGGGGGGGGCACTGCGGGAGGCAATTGGTGTCAGCACCCTCCTGTCACATCATTACCGTGGCAGGGACGCAGAATAGACATATACGTGTCCTTAATGAATTATAAATTTTAGATAGCGAGCTGCTCCCCTGTGGTCGATGAAAGCGGCAGATCGCAAAGGGTGACATTTAGCATTTAAAAAATTATTTTAAAAAAAATCAGGAGATTGCGCCGGGTTTAAAATAAAGTACAGAGACGTGCGTTTTACCGATAAGGTCCCAATTTTTGCCATTTTCACCCAGCAGCCAATCACAGAGCTCACATCCTGCTAGGGTACAATGTAACACAGGAGAGGAGGCTGGAGGTACTGCAGTCTAGCGATAGGGGGCAGCAGTGAGCTGCCATGGAATCAGATTGCTGCACACTCTTCATTCTGAGTCTGTTACTCATCCGGGACCCTAAACCCCGAACCGGAAATGTCCTGTATTGCAGCTTACCAATCATTAGATGTAGCGGCTGCATTCGTTTTCTTTTTTAAGGCTTTTTTTCCCTCTGTATTCACCTGGTAATCTGGCCAGCAACACAACTGCATTAGAGCGCCCCCACTCTGGATGAAGCCAGTAACACCCCTCCTGTATTAGAGCGCCCCCACTCTGGATGAAGTCAGTAACACACCTCTTGTATTAGAGCGCCCCCACTCTGGATGAAGCCAGTAACACACCTCCTGTATTAGAGCGCCCCCACTCTGGATGAAGTCAGTAACACACCTCTTGTATTAGAGCGCCCCCACTCTGGATGAAGCCAGTAACACTCCTCCTGTATTAGAGCGCCCCCACTCTGGATGAAGCCAGTAACACACCTCCTGTATTAGAGCGCCCCCACTCTGGATGAAGTCAGTAACACACCTCTTGTATTAGAGCGCCCCACTCTGGATGAAGCCAGTAACACCCCTCCTGTATTAGAGCGCCCCCACTCTGGATGAAGTCAGTAACACACCTCTTGTATTAGAGCGCCCCACTCTGGATGAAGCTGGTAACACTCCTCCTGTATTAGAGCGCCCCCACTCTGGATGAAGTCAGTAACACACCTCTTGTATTAGAGCGCCCCCACTCTGGATGAAGCCAGTAACACACCTCCTGTATTAGAGCGCCCCCACTCTGGATGAAGTCAGTAACACACCTCTTGTATTAGAGCGCCCCACTCTGGATGAAGCCAGTAACACACCTCCTGTATTAGAGCGCCCCCACTCTGGCTGAAGTCAGCAACGCACCTCCTGTATTAGAGCGCCCCCACTCTAGATGAAGCCAGTAACACTCCTCCTGTATTAGAGCGCCCCCACTCAGCCAACAAACAACCGTGTTAGAGCGCCCCCACTCTGGACATTGCCAGTAACACCCCTCCTGTATTAGAGCGCCCCCACTCTGGATGAAGCCGGTAACACCCCTCCTGTATTAGAGCGCCCCCACTCTGGATGAAGTCAGTAACACCCCTCCTGTATTAGAGCGCCCCCACTCTGGATGAAGTCAGTAACACACCTCTTGTATTAGAGCGCCCCACTCTGGATGAAGCCAGTAACACACCTCCTGTATTAGAGCGCCCCACTCTGGATGAAGCCGGTAATGCACCTCCTGTATTAGAGCGCCCCCACTCTGGATGAAGCCAGTAACACAACTCCTGTAATAGAGCGCCCCCACTCTGGATGAAGCCACTAACACACCTCCTGTAATAGAGTGGGAGAGATCTACTGTTGAGGGAGGGGTCTATTGTTGCTGGTGGGGGTCTATTACTCCAGGATGGATCTGTTGTTGCTGTGGGGCATTTTGCTGCAGGGGGGTCTGTTGTTGTTGGGGGATCTATTATTACTGGCTGCAGGGGATCTATTGTGCTGCTCTTCTTGTTATCATTAAATCCCATACGAATTTACTTTGCACCACAAAACAATTCTTGTTTCTGTTTTCTCTACAATGGACAGTACCGGGAGGTGGATAGTAAGTGGGTGGAGCCAAGGAACGGCGCTCAGAGGTGGGAGTACCTGCACCTATTCTCTGAGGGAAAAAAAGCCCTGATTATAAGTGTAGCTGTACCTTGAAGAGAGCAAAGTGCATCAGCATTTGTCATCCAAAAGAATTCCACCCGAAACCCCAAACAGATTCCTCCCTGTCTTTACTGTTTCAGCTGAGCTACCTCTGTCGCCGGCTGTATTATTCCTGAGTAATACAGCCTGACCTGCATAGTGCTGCCTCTAGTGGATGCTTAGTGTTACTGAACCCACAACAGTCCAATCAGTCTGTAGATGCAGTAAAGCATGCTTGTTATACTCACTGTGGAACCTAAGGGGTTCATCCTCTGCATTATGTAAAAAGGCTGTTTGATCCTGTCTTCTCCCTTTTTCAAACGACCACCTCTTATTTTCTGATAAGACAGACTGAACCGTAGGCCTTTTGTACATGCTCAGGTTGGTATGTATTGCTAGAGAGGTGTTTTGGGGGTTTTTTACTTCGGAAAGTGCATGTGATCAGCACAGGGCCAATCAGCACTGTCCAGACAGAGGCCAGGGGTTCCGCATCTTCCGAGAGCTTAAAGAAAACTACTCCTACAAGCTTTAACCAGTGCTCTGCTGGACACTGATAGAAGGCACAAGACCGCTTTATACTGATGATGAGAAAAGGTATTTAGCAGTTTATATTTACTAAAATATTTGCATTTCCATGTTCTGTGTAATGTGGGAGAGCAGATATAGTGAATGCAGGGTCCGGGGAGAGCAGAAATAGTGAATGCGGGGTCCGGGGAGACCAGATATAGTGAATGCAGAGTCCGGGGAGACCAGATATAGTGAATGCAGGGTCCAGGGAGACCAGATATAGTGAATGCGGGGTCCGGGGAGAGCGGATATAGTGAATGCGGGGTCCGGGGAGAGCAGATATAGTGAATGCAGGGTCCGGGGAGACCAGATATAGTGAATGCGGGGTCCGGGGAGAGCGGATATAGTGAATGCGGGGTCCGGGGAGAGCAGATATAGTGAATACGGGGTCCGGGGAGAGCAGATATAGTGAATGTGGGGTCCGGGGAGAGCAGATATAGTGAATGCAGGGTCCTGGGTGACCGGATATAGTGAATGAGGGGTCCGGGGAGAGCGGATATAGTGAATGCAGGGTCCGGGGAGAGCGGATATAGTGAATGCAGGGTCCGGGGAGAGCGGATATAGGGAATGCAGGGTCCGGGGAGAGCGGATATAGTGAATGCGGGGTCCGGGGAGACCGGATATAGTGAATGCAGGGTCCGGGAGAGCAGATATAGTGAATGCAGGGTCTGGGGAGAGCGGATATAGTGAATGCGGGGTCCAGGGAGACCGGATATAGTGAATGCAGGGTCCGGGGAGAGCGGATATAGTGAATGCAGGGTCCGGGGAGAGCAGATATAGTGAATACAGGGTCCTGGGTGACCGGATATAGTGAATGCAGGGTCCGGGGAGAGCGGATATAGTGAATGCGGGGTCCGGGGAGAGCGGATATAGTGAATGCAGGGTCCGGGGAGAGCGGATATAGTGAATGCAGGGTCTGGGGAGACCGGATATAGTGAATGCAGGGTCCGGGGAGAGCGGATATAGTGAATGCAGGGTCCGGGGAGAGCAGATATAGTGAATACAGGGTCCTGGGTGACCGGATATAGTGAATGCGGGGTCCGGGGAGAGCGGATATAGTGAATGCAGGGTCCGGGGAGAGCGGATATAGTGAATGCAGGGTCTGGGGAGACCAGATATAGTGAATGCAGGGTCCGGGGAGAGCGGATATAGTGAATGCAGGGTCCGGGGAGCGCAGATATAGTGAATACAGGGTCCTGGGTGACCGGATATAGTGAATGCGGGGTCCGGGGAGAGTGGATATAGTGAATGCAGGGTCTGGGGAGACCAGATATAGTGAATGCAGGGTCCGGGGAGAGCAGATATAGTGAATGCAGGGTCTGGGGAGAGCGGATATAGTGAATGCGGGGTCCGGGGAGAGCGGATATAGTGAATGCAGGGTCCTGGGTGACCGGATATAGTGAATGCGGGGTCCGGGGAGAGTGGATATAGAGAATGCAGGGTCTGGGGAGACCACATATAGTGAATGCAGGGTCCGGGAAGAGCGGATATAGGGAATGCAGGGTCCGGGGAGAGCGGATATAGTGAATGCAGGGTCTGGGGAGAGCGGATATAGCGAATGCAGGGTCCGGGGAGACTGGATATAGTGAATGCAGGTTCCGGGGAGACAGGATATAGTGAATGCAGGGTCCGGGGAGAGCGGATATAGTGAATGCAGGGTCCAGGGAGAGCGGATATAGTGAATGCAGGGTCCGGGGAGAGCAGATATAGTGAATGAGGGGTCCGGGGAGAGCGGATATAGTGAATGCGGGTCCGGGGAGAGCGGATATAGTGAATGCGGGGTCCGGGGAGACCAGATATAGTGAATGCAGGGTCTGGGGAGAGCAGATATTGTGAATGCGGGGTCCGGGGAGAGTGGATATAGTGAATGCGGGGTCTGGGGAGACCAGATATAGTGAATGCAGGGTCCGGGGAGAGCAGATATAGTGAATGCAGGGTCTGGGGAGAGCGGATATAGTGAATGCGGGGTCCGGGGAGAGCGGATATAGTGAATACAGGGTCCTGGGTGACCGGATATAGTGAATGCGGGGTCCGGGGAGAGCGGATATAGAGAATGCAGGGTCTGGGGAGACCACATATAGTGAATGCAGGGTCCGGGGAGAGCGGATATAGGGAATGCAGGGTCCGGGGAGAGCGGATATAGTGAATGCAGGGTCCGGGGAGACCGGATATAGTGAATGCAGGGTCCGGGGAGACCGGATATAGTGAATGCAGGGTCCGGGGAGACAGGATATAGTGAATGCAGGGTCCGGGGAGAGCGGATATAGTGAATGCAGGGTCCGGGGAGAGCAGATATAGTGAATGAGGGGTCCGGGGAGAGCGGATATAGTGAATGCGGGTCCGGGGAGACCGGATATAGTGAATGCGGGGTCCGGGGAGACCAGATATAGTGAATGCAGGGTCTGGGGAGAGCAGATATTGTGAATGCGGGGTCCGGGGAGAGTGGATATAGTGAATGCGGGGTCTGGGGAGACCAGATATAGTAAATGCAGGGTCCGGGGAGAGCAGATATAGTGAATGCAGGGTCCGGGGAGACCAGATATACTGAATGCAGGGTCCGGGGAGAGCGGATATAGTGAATGCAGGGTCCAGGGAGAGCGGATATAGTGAATGCAGGGTCAAGGGAGAGCGGATATAGTGAATGCAGGGTCCGGGGAGAGCAGATATAGTGAATGCAGGGTCCGGGGAGAGTAGATATAGTGAATGCAGGGTCCGGGGAGAGCAGATATAGTGAATGCAGGGTCCAGGGAGACCAGATATAGTGAATGCAGGGTCCGGGGAGACCAGATATACTGAATGCAGGGTCCGGGGAGACCAGATATACTGAATGCGGGGTCCGGGGAGAGTGGATATAGTGAATGCAGGGTCCGGGGAGACCAGATATACTGAATGCAGGGTCCGGGGTTTAGTAACACTTTAATAGAAAAATATTACATTTGTAGAGCACAAAAGATATGTTGTGCAATCAAAACATTTCAATTCCACCCCGAATGAGGGAAAAAAAAAATCAGTTCAACAAAATAAAAAGATTGCAATTTTTTTAAAATGAGAAATAATACCGAGCCCACTGAGCCATGAAGCGCAGTCAGCATCCTGGCTGAACAAGGTCACAGCCAATGAAAAGCCCAGATAACGTCATACCTTTTTTTTTAATAACAAAAAATGGCCCCAATTGTTGCGTCAGCTGGGGAGCCGTGGCCCTGGCAGACTGGAGAGAGCGCAAATTGACATTCTGTCTTGCTATAATTACTACCTGAACCCGTTTGATTTCTGCCAGCTTTGAAGTCATTTATAAAAAGGAATATTTATAACGAGCTGTAATTTGGCGTTTGATGTGGGTGACATTTAACGAGTGGCGCCTGGTCTGCGGTGGGAGATAGCGCGGACGGGGGAAATACAAATACGCTAATGTGTTGGGTGATAAAATATAAATTAAACGGAGCCAACGGATAATGAATTATTGGAGGGGAGAGGAGTATAAAATAAGGACGATATCGCTATAGGATGTGTGTTGCGGGGAACGCTGCCTTAAAGGAACACTCCACTAAGAAAAAAGGATGTCAGGCAAATAATAGACTTCGCCTGCTCCTTCCTCTATAACTCTCCTCTCCTGAAATACTCTGCACTGCTGGAGGACTCCGCTCCTTCCTCTATAACTCCTCTCCTGAAATACTCTGCGCTGCTGGAGGACTCCGCTCCTTCCTCTATAACTCTCCTCTCCTGAAATACTCTGCACTGCTGGAGGACTCCGCTCCTTCCTCTATAACTCTCCTCTCCTGAAATACTCTGCTCTGCTGGAGGACTCCGCTCCTTCCTCTAGAACTCTCCTCTCCTGAAATACTCTGCGCCGCTGGAGGACTCCGCTCCTTCCTCTAGAACTCTCCTCTCCTGAAATACTCTGCTCTGCTGGAGGACTCCGCTCCTTCCTCTATAACTCTCCTCTCCTGAAATACTCTGCGCTGCTGGAGGACTCCTCTCCTTCCTCTATAACTCCTCTCCTGAAATACTCTGCTCTGCTGGAGGACTCCGCTCCTTCCTCTATAACTCTCCTCTCCTGAAACACTCTGCGCTGCTGGAGGACTCCGCTCCTTCCTCTATAACTCTCCTCTCCTGAAATACTCTGCGCTGCTGGAGGACTCCGCTCCTTCCTCTATAACTCCTCTCCTGAAATACTCTGCGCTGCTGGAGGACTCCGCTCCTTCCTCTATAACTCCTCTCCTGAAATACTCTGCGCTGCTGGAGGACTCCGCTCCTTCCTCTATAACTCCTCTCCTGAAATACTCTGCGCTGCTGGAGGACTCCGCTCCTTCCTCTATAACTCTCCTCTCCTGAAATACTCTGCGCTGCTGGAGGACTCCGCTCCTTCCTCTAGAACTCTCCTCTCCTCTCCTGAAATACTCTGCACTGCTGGAGGACTCCGCTCCTTCCTCTATAACTCCTCTCCTGAAATACTCTGCTCTGCTGGAGGACTCCGCTCCTTCCTCTATAACTCCTCTCCTGAAATACTCTGCACTGCCGGAGGACTCCGCTCCTTCCTCTATAACTCTCCTCTCCTGAAATACTCTGCGCTGCTGGAGGACTCCGCTCCTTCCTCTATAACTCTCCTCTCCTGAAATACTCTGCACTGCTGGAGGACTCCGCTCCTTCCTCTATAACTCTCCTCTCCTGAAATACTCTGCGCTGCTGGAGGACTCCGCTCCTTCCTCTATAACTCTCCTCTCCTGAAATACTCTGCGCTGCTGGAGGACTCCGCTCCTTCCTCTATAACTCTCCTCTCCTGAAATACTCTGCGCTGCTGGAGGACTCCGCTCCTTCCTCTATAACTCTCCTCTCCTGAAATACTCTGCGCTGCTGGAGGACTCCGCTCCTTCCTCTATAACTCCTCTCCTGAAATACTCTGCGCTGCTGGAGGACTCCGCTCCTTCCTCTATAACTCTCCTCTCCTGAAATACTCTGCGCTGCTGGAGGACTCCGCTCCTTCCTCTATAACTCCTCTCCTGAAATACTCTGCGCTGCTGGAGGACTCCGCTCCTTCCTCTATAGCTCTCCTCTCCTGAAATACTCTGCGCTGCTGGAGGACTCCGCTCCTTCCTCTATAACTCTCCTCTCCTGAAATACTCTGCGCTGCTGGAGGACTCCTCTCCTTCCTCTATAACTCCTCTCCTGAAATACTCTGCTCTGCTGGAGGACTCCGCTCCTTCCTCTATAACTCTCTTCTCCTGAAACACTCTGCGCTGCTGGAGGACTCCGCTCCTTCCTCTATAACTCTCCTCTCCTGAAACACTCTGCGCTGCTGGAGGACTCCGCTCCTTCCTCTATAACTCTCCTCTCCTGAAATACTCTGCGCTGCTGGAGGACTCCGCTCCTTCCTCTATAACTCTCCTCTTCTGAAATACTCTGCGCTGCTGGAGGACTCCGCTCCTTCCTCTATAACTCCTCTCCTGAAATACTCTGCGCTGCTGGAGGACTCCGCTCCTTCCTCTATAACTCTCCTCTCCTGAAATACTCTGCGCTGCTGGAGGACTCCGCTCCTTCCTCTAGAACTCTCCTCTCCTCTCCTGAAATACTCTGCACTGCTGGAGGACTCCGCTCCTTCCTCTATAACTCCTCTCCTGAAATACTCTGCTCTGCTGGAGGACTCCGCTCCTTCCTCCATAACTCTCCTCTCCTGAAATACTCTGCGCTGCTGGAGGACTCCGCTCCTTCCTCTATAACTCTCCTCTCCTGAAATACTCTGCGCTGCTGGAGGACTCCTCTCCTTCCTCTATAACTCCTCTCCTGAAATACTCTGTGCTGCTGGAGGACTCCGCTCCTTCCTCTATAACTCCTCTCCTGAAATACTCTGTGCTGCTGGAGGACTCCGCTCCTTCCTCTATAACTCTCCTCTCCTGAAATACTCTGCTCTGCTGGAGGACTCCGCTCCTTCCTCTATGACTCTCCTCTCCTGAAATACTCTGCAATGCTGGAGGACTCCGCTCCTTCCTCTATAACTCTCCTCTCCTGAAATACTCTGCACTGCTGGAGGACTCCGCTCCTTCCTCTATAACTCTCCTCTCCTGAAATACTCTGCGCTGCTGGAGGACTCCGCTCCTTCCTCTATAACTCTCCTCTCCTGAAATACTCTGCACTGCTGGAGGACTCCGCTCCGTCCTCTATAACTCCTCTCCTGAAATACTCTGCGCCGCTGGAGGACTCCGCTCCTTCCTCTATAACTCTCCTCTCCTGAAATACTCTGCGCTGCTGGAGGACTCCGCTCCTTCCTCTATAACTCCTCTCCTGAAATACTCTGCACTGCTGGAGGACTCCGCTCCTTCCTCTATAACTCCTCTCCTGAAATACTCTGCTCTGCTGGAGGACTCCGCTCCTTCCTCCATAACTCTCCTCTCCTGAAATACTCTGCGCTGCTGGAGGACTCCGCTCCTTCCTCTATAACTCTCCTCTCCTGAAATACTCTGCTCTGCTGGAGGACTCCGCTCCTTCCTCTATGACTCTCCTCTCCTGAAATACTCTGCAATGCTGGAGGACTCCGCTCCTTCCTCTATAACTCTCCTCTCCTGAAATACTCTGCACTGCTGGAGGACTCCGCTCCTTCCTCTATAACTCCTCTCCTGAAATACTCTGCACTGCTGGAGGACTCCGCTCCTTCCTCTATAACTCTCCTCTCCTGTAATACTCTGCTCTGCTGGAGGACTCCGCCCCTTCCTCTATAACTCCTCTCCTGAAATACTCTGGTCTGCTGGAGGACTCCTCTCCTTCCTCTATAACTCTCCTCTCCTGAAATACTCTGCGCTGCTGGAGGACTCCACTCCTTCCTCTATAACTCCTCTCCAGAAATACTCTGCGCTGCTGGAGGACTCCGCTCCTTCCTCTATAACTCCTCTCCTGAAATACTCTGCGCTGCTGGAGGACTCCGCTCCTTCCTCTATAACTCTCCTCTCCTGAAATACTCTGCGCTGCTGGAGGACTCCGCTCCGTCCTCTATAACTCTCCTCTCCATAAATACTCTGCTCTGCTGGAGGACTCCGCTCCTTCCTCTATAACTCCTCTCCTGAAATACTCTGCGCTGCTGGAGGACTCCGCTCCTTCCTCTATAACTCTCCTCTCCTGAAATACTCTGCACTGCTGGAGGACTCCGCTCCTTTCTCTATAACTCTCCGCTCCTTCCTCTATAACTCCTCTCCTGAAATACTCTGCTCTGCTGGAGGACTCCGCTCCTTTCTCTATAACTCTCCTCTCCTGAAATACTCTGCACTGCTGGAGGACTCCGCTCCTTCCTCTATAACTCTCCTCTCCTGAAATACTCTGCACTGCTGGAGGACTCCGCTCCTTCCTCTATAACTCTCCTCTCCTGAAATACTCTGCGCTGCTGGAGGACTCCGCTCCTTCCTCTATAACTCTCCTCTCCTGAAATACTCTGCACTGCTGGAGGACTCCACTCCTTCCTCTATAACTCTCCTCTCCTGAAATACTCTGCACTGCTGGAGGACTCCGCTCCTTCCTCTATAACTCTCCTCTCCTGAAATACTCTGCTCTGCTGGAGGACTCCACTCCTTCCTCTATAACTCTCCTCTCCTGAAATACTCTGCTCTGCTGGAGGACTCCGCTCCTTCCTCTATAACTCCTCTCCTGAAATACTCTGCGCTGCTGGAGGACTCCGCTCCTTTCTCTATAACTCTCCTCTCCTGAAATACTCTGCACTGCTGGAGGACTCCGCTCCTTCCTCTATAACTCTCCTCTCCTGAAATACTCTGCACTGCTGGAGGACTCCGCTCCTTCCTCTATAACTCTCCTCTCCTGAAATACTCTGCACTGCTGGAGGACTCCGCTCCTTCCTCTATAATTCTCCTCTCCTGAAATACTCTGCACTGCTGGAGGACTCCGCTCCTTCCTCTACAATTGACACTTATCAGAAGGTTCTAGAAATACTTTACGTACGTCTAATGTCTATATTTGAGCTTCTTTTTAATGTAATTATTAAACCAGGAAACCGTCTTGAGAATTTGCCGCGCGCGACATAAAAGGTCCTGCGGCAGACTCTGATGAACGCCGCGCGCCTTTTCATTGTCTAATCATTTAAACATTAAAGGCGCAGTATGCTGTTCTTAGTGAGGATTAAAGAAGTCCAGAGTCCCCCGAAGAAATCCGAATGTCCCAAAGAAATCCGAATGTCCCGAAGAAATCCGAATGTCCCGAAGAAATCCGAATGTCCCGAAGAAATCCGAATGTCCCGAAGAAATCCGAATGTCCCGAAGAAATCCGAATGTCCCGAAGAAATCGGCGTTTCTAAAACAAACGCTGCAGACAAAGACGACAATTTCACATCGTTCTGTGACTCTTCTGATATCCGTTCTCCTGTGGCCGGGATCCTGATTTCCTGAATGACGTTTACTGTGGGTGTTCCCAGCTCCGCCCAGGGGCGGACTGACCATTTGGAAACTCGGGCACAGCCCGAGGGCCGGGGTCAGTAGGGGGCCCCATGAGATGACCCTGGTACCTTTTTCATAGGCTTTTTTGAGTTTGGGCAAGGACACAGGGGCCCCATGATCCCCTATTGCCCGGGGGCCCCATGAGTTGTCAGTCCGCCCCTGGCTCCGCCCTCTGTGGGTCTAAAAAAAAAAAAGGGTCGTGTGAGTTTGGGTTGTCCTTCGGCTTCTGGTACAAAGACGCCCCCATTGTAACATGGAACTCCTCTGGAGACCAGAAACGTGTCCTTATTGTACTATGGAACTCCTCCGGTAACATGGCATACATTGTTGGGTGGAACTCCTCTAGTCATTAACATGGATCTCCCACAGTAGTACGGTATCCCTGTGGTCCCTGGTTACATGTCATTCTTATGGTTACATGGAACTCCTCCTTGTTTTTGGGACACATGTACATGAAAACCTTCATACTGCCAATTACATGGCATTTTCATTGTTCATGGAACCCTTCTGATAATATGGCCACTCTCATTGTACATGGAACTCCTCTGACTGATAACTCGGCACTCTCATTGTACATGGAACTCCTCCTGATAACATGACACTCTCATTATTCATGGAACTCCTCCTGATAACATGACACTCTCATTATTCATGGAACTCCTCCTGATAACATGGCCACTCTCATTGTACATGGAACTCCTCCTGATAACATGGCCACTCTCATTGTACATGGAACTCCTCCTGATAACATGACACTCTCATTGCACATGGAACGCCTCTGACTGATAACACGGCACTCTCATTGTACATGGAACTCCTCCTGATAACATGGCACTCTCATTGTACGTGGAACTCCTCTGACTGATAACACGGCACTCTCATTGTACATGGAACTCCTCCGACTGATAACACGGCACTCTCATTGTACATGGAACTCCTCCGACTGATAACACGGCACTCTCATTGTGCATGGAACTCCTCTGACTGATAACATGGCACTCTCATTGCACATGGAACTCCTCCTGATAACATGGCACTCTCATTGTACGCGGAACTCCTCTGACTGATAACACGGCACTCTTATTGTACATGGAACTCCTCTGACTGATAACACGGCACTCTCATTGTGCATGGAACTCCTCTGACTGATAACATGGCACTCTCATTGCACATGGAACTCCTCTAAGTGATAACGCGGGACTCTCATTGCACATGGAACTCCTCTGACTGATAACATGGCACTCTCATTGTACATGGAACTCCTCCTGATAACATGGCACTCTCATTGCACATGGAACTCCTCTGACTGATAACGCAGCACTCTCATTGCACATGGAACTCCTCCTGATAACATGGCACTCTCATTGCACATGGAACTCCTCCTGATAACATGGCACTCTCATTGCACATGGAACTCCTCCTGATAACACAGCACTCTCATTGTACATGGAACTCCTCTGACTGATAACACGGCACTCTCATTGTACATGGAACTCCTTTGACTGATAACACAGCACTCTCATTGTACATGGAACTCCTCTGACTGATAACATGGCATTCTCATTGTACATGGAACTCCTCCGACTACTAACATGGCACTCTCATTGTATATGGAACTCCTCCAACTACTAACACGACACTCTCATTGTATATGGAACTCCTCCAACTGATAATACGGCACTCTCATTGTACATGGAACTCCTCCGACTGATAATACGGCACTCTCATTGTACATGGAACTCCTCCGACTGATAATACGGCACTCTCATTGTACATGGAACTCCTCCGAATGGTAATACGGCACTCTCATTGTACATGGAACTCCTCCGACTGATAACACGGCACTCTCATTGTACATGGATCTCCTCCTGATAATACAGCACTCTCATTGTATGTGGAACTCCTCTGACTACTAACGCGGCACTCTCATTGTACATGGAACTCCTCCGACTACTAATGCGGCACTCTCATTGTACATGGAACTCCTCCGACTGATAACACAGCACTCTCATTGTACATGGAATTCCTCTGACTGATAACACGGCATTCTCATTGTACATGGAACTAATCTGACTGATAACACGGCACTCTCATTGTACATGGAACTCCTTTGACTGATAACACAGCACTCTCATTGTACATGGAACTCCTCTGACTGATAACATGGCATTCTCATTGTACATGGAACTCCTCCGACTACTAACATGGCACTCTCATTGTATATGGAACTCCTCCAACTACTAACACGACACTCTCATTGTATATGGAACTCCTCCAACTGATAATACGGCACTCTCATTGTACATGGAACTCCTCCGACTGATAATACGGCACTCTCATTGTACATGGAACTCCTCCGACTGATAATACGGCACTCTCATTGTACATGGAACTCCTCCGAATGGTAATACAGCACTCTCATTGTACATGGATCTCCTCCTGATAATACAGCACTCTCATTGTATGTGGAACTCCTCTGACTACTAACGCGGCACTCTCATTGTACATGGAACTCCTCCGACTACTAATGCGGCACTCTCATTGTACATGGAACTCCTCCGACTGATAACACGGCACTCTCATTGTACATGGAACTCCTCCGACTGATAACACGGCACTCTCATTGTACATGGAACTCCTCCGACTGATAACACGGCACTCTCATTGTACATGGAACTCCTCCGACTACTAATGCGGCACTCTCATTGTACATGGAACTCCTCCGACTGATAACACGGCACTCTCATTGTACATGGAACTCCTCCGACTGATAACACAGCACTCTCATTGTACATGGAACTCCTCTGACTGATAACACGGCATTCTCATTGTACATGGAACTCCTCCAACTACTAAC
The DNA here is from genome assembly GCF_062004578.1 of Staurois parvus. NCBI lineage: Eukaryota > Metazoa > Chordata > Amphibia > Anura > Ranidae > Staurois > Staurois parvus. The sequence continues at coordinate 619,700 of NW_028318752.1, forward strand.
ATGGCACTCTCATTGTTAATGAAACTCCTCCAACTACTAACATGACACTCTCATTGTATATGGAACTCCTCCAACTGATAACACGGCATTCTCATTGTACATGGAACTCCTCCAACTACTAACATGGCACTCTCATTGTTAATGAAACTCCTCCAACTACTAACATGACACTCTCATTGTATATGGAACTCCTCCAACTGATAACACGGCACTCTCATTGTACATGGAACTCCTCCGACTGATAATACGGCACTCTCATTGTACATGGAACTCCTCCGACTGATAACACGGCACTCTCATTGTACATGGAACTCCTCCGACTACTAACGTGGCACTCTCATTGTACATGGAACTCCTCCGACTGATAACACGGCATTCTCATTGTACATGGAACTCCTCCAACTACTAACATGACACTCTCATTGTATATGGAACTCCTCCAACTGATAATACGGCACTCTCATTGTACATGGAACTCCTCCGACTGATAATACGGCACTCTCATTGTACATGGAACTCCTCCGACTGATAATACGGCACTCTCATTGTACATGGAACTCCTCCGACTGATAACACGGCACTCTCATTGTACATGGAACTCCTCCGACTACTAACGTGGCACTCTCATTGTACATGGAACTCCTCCGACTGATAATACGGCACTCTTATTGTACATGGAACTCCTCCGACTGATAACACGGCACTCTCATTGTACATGGAACTCCTCCGACTGATAACACGGCACTCTCATTGTCTCACTGCTGGTAATATGGTACCTTTCTGGCCAGGGGCATCACCTGACCAAAGGTCAACCTTGATCAGTTCCCCGACTGTGCCAATCTCCTTTTATAACCTTTTACCAGCGATGGTTGGGAGGGTCACGACCCAAGTCCGCGTGTTTGAGGCGCAGCCCGGCATCCACACGGGTGCAAATACGGGTGCAAAAAACGGGTGCACTTTTATAAACCCGACTGTTTACTTGTCGATTAATAACCCCTGACGAAGGAACGTTATCTTCCTGACACGACATCGGGGGCCATGCTATTCAGCCAGGTTTGCTGCAGAGTTCTTTAAAGAAAAAAAAAACACCAAAAGGAATAAACAAGCCAACAGCGCCGACGCGCATCGCACCGCACGACAAAAAACGCTCCGGAGGGCTCTTCTTCCTCCCTTTTTTTTTTTTTTTCCTTTTTCTCTCTTTTTTTTTTTTTTTCCCTCTTGGCTACACAAAATCCGGCTCTGCAAAATATATATATAAATAAAATATGTGGCGGAGGGAACAAAGGCAGGCAACCTACCAATTAAAAGGGGGGGAAAAAAATGTTCTTTTGTATCCCCGGCGGAGCTGTCTCTATTATCAAAACAGGGGGAAAAAATGATGTTGTTTTTATGTATATGATTACACTAAGTACGTCTCCCAGCGAGGCAGCGAAAGCTTTCTGTTTCCATGGCGACCGCTGGCCCACCGCATCCCGCTCCTGTTTGCCTCATGTCAAGCACTATCAACATAATTATACATATACATTAACCCTTCTAACGTCGCCGCTGACGCAGTCCGCGCTTTACAATTTAACGTCCGCCGTCCTTTCTTTCTTTTTTTAATTTAAATATATATATATTTAGTTTTAAAGGGGTACACCACTTGAAAATTTTTTTTAAAATAACCCCCCCCCCCCCATCTAGGTTCACACCTGTGCTTCCCAGTTGGGGTGCTCTTTCTTTCCTTTCTTTCCTTTTTTCCTTCTTTCTTTCTTTTCCTTTCCCTTTCCTTTCCTTTCCTTTCCTTTCCCTTCCTTCCTTCTTTCTTTCTTTCTTTCTTTCTTTCTTTCTTTCTTTTTCTTCCTTCCTTTTTTCCTTCTTTCCTTTTTTCCTTCCATCCTTCCTTCCTTTTTTCCTTCCTTCCTTTTTTCCTTCCATCCTTACTTCCTTTTTTCCTTCCTTCCTTACTTCCTTTTTTCCTTCCATCCTTCCTTCCTTTTTTCCTTCCTTCCTTTTTCCTTTTTTCCTTCCATCCTTCCTTCCTTCTTTCCTTTTTTCCTTCCATCCTTCCTTCCTTTTTTCCTTCCATCCTTCCTTCCTTTTTTCCTTCCTTTCTTTTTTCCTTCCTTCCTTTTTTCCTTCCATCCTTCCTTCCTTCTTTCCTTTTTTCCTTCCATCCTTCCTTCCTTTTTTCCTTCCATCCTTCCTTACTTTTTTCCTTCCATCCTACCTTCCTTTTTTCCTTCCATCCTTCCTTCCTTTTTTCCTTCCTTCTTTTCCTTCCATCCTTCCTTCCTTCTTTGCTTTTTTCCTTCCATCCTACCTTCCTTTTTTCCTTCCTTCCTTTTTTCCTTCCATCCTTCCTTACTTTTTTCCTTCCATCCTACCTTCCTTTTTTCCTTCCTTCCTTTTTTCCTTCCATCCTTCCTTCCTTTTTTCCTTCCTTCTTTTCCTTCCTTCCATCCTTCCTTACTTTTTTCCTTCCATCCTACCTTCCTTTTTTCCTTCCTTCCTTTTTTCCTTCCATCCTTCCTTCCTTCTTTCCTTTTTTCCTTCCATCCTTCCTTCCTTTTTTCCTTCCTTCTTTTGCTTCCATCCTTCCTTTCTTTTTTCCTTCCATCCTACCTTCCTTTTTTCCTTCCTTCCTTTTTTCCTTTTTTCCTTCTATCCTTTTTTCCTTCCATCCTTCCTTTCTTTTTTCCTTCCATCCTACCTTCCTGTTTTCCTTCCTTCCTTTTTTCCTTTCATCCTTCCTTCCTTCCTTCCTTCCTTCCTTTTTTCCTTCCATCCTTCTTTTTTTCCTTCCATCCTTCCTTCTCTCCCTTCCATATATATTTAGTTTTAAAAGGGTACACCACTTGAACCCCCCCCCCCCCATCTAGTTTCACACCTGTGCGTCCCATTTGGGGTGAGTTGTATTAAAAATGAATGGCGCCATTCTGGGAATGTTGCAGTAGGAAGCGGTCACTGTTGAGTGTTGAGGCCACACATGTTGTGCTGTTCATTCGCGTGGAGACGCGAGCATGGGTTATTTTGTGCCCGTTTGCCGCCGTGTCTTTAACCCCTTCCTGCCCAGCCTCTGTGTCCCTTTTTTTTTTTTTTTTCTTCCTTTTTAATGGATCAGATGGCCTTTCCGATCGCAGGACCACTGTGATTGGCTGTCATGGTGATCACTTGATTTGAAGCCCGTCTCGCCGGCTCCTGATCTAAATTAGAGACCAAGAAGCTCGGTTGTTGCGCTAGAAGCATATTGAGTTGGCCCCGCCCTTTGCAGCTATAACAGCTTCAACTCTTCTGGGAAGGCCGTCCACAAGGTTTAGGAGGGTGTCTATGGGAAGGTTGGACCATTCTTCCAGAAGCACATTTGTCAGGTCAGGCACTGATGTCGGGGGAGGAGGCCTGGCTCGCAGTCTCCGCTCTAATTCATCCCAAAGGTGTTCTATGGGGTTGAGGTCAGGACTCTGTGCAGGACAGTCAAGTTCCTCCACCCCAAACTGGCTCCTCCATGTCTTTATGGACCTTGCTTTGTGCACTGATGTGCAGTCATGTTGGAACAGGAAGGGGCCATCCCCAAACTCCTCCCACAAAGCTGGGAGCATGAAATTGTCCAAAATGTCGCCTTAAGAGTTCCCTTCACTGGAACTAGGGGGCCAAGCCCAACACCTGAAGAACAACCCCACACCATAATCCCCCCTCCACCAAACTTTACACTTGGCACAATGCAGTCAGGCAAGTACCGTTCTCCTGGCAACCGCCAAACCCAGACACGTCCATCGGATTGCCAGACAGAGAAGCGTGATTGGTCACTCCAGAGAACACATCTCCACTGCTCTAGAGTCCAGTGGCGGCGTGCTTTACACCATGGCACCTGACGCTTAGCATTGCACTTGGTGATGGAAGGCTTGGATGCAGCTGCTCGGCCATGGAAACCCATTCCATGAAGCTCTCTACGCCCTGTTGTTGGGCTCATCTGAAGGCCACACCAAGTTTGGAGGTCTTTAGCTATTGACTCTGCAGACAGTTGGTGACTTCTGCGCACTGTGCGCTTCAGCATGCGCTGACCCCGCCCTGTCATGTGACGTGGCCTACCACTTGGTGGCTGAGTGGCTGTTGTTCCCAGTTGCTTCCACTTTGTTATAATTCCACTAACAGTTGAGCGTGGAATATTTAGTAGCCAGGAAATGTCACGGATGGACTTATTGCACAGGTGGCCACCTATCACGGGACCACGCTTGGAGTCACTGAGCTCCTGAGAGCGACCCATTCTTTCACCAATGTTTGTAGAAGCAGTCTGCATGCCTAGGGGCTTGATTGTATACACCTGTGTCCATGGAGGGGATTGGAACACCTGAATCACATAATTGGGAGTGGATTGGAGCACCTGAATCACATGATTGGGAGGGCGGGGCCAATACTTTTGGCAATATAGTGTATTACATTTTTGTTCTTGGGTTTACATACACTTTAACACCCGGTCACATCAGGTGAGATTTGCAAATCGTATGCCAAGTCGCACCCAATTGTCTGCAATTACAGTGGTCATTTCGGCTCAGTTCTGACTTGGTTGGATCCGCACCAATTTCAGAAGTAGTCCATGTGCTACTTTTGGTGAGATTTGTCACTGTAAGTCGCACGATTTCAAAGTCGGGCTTGATGTGACCCGTGGCATTGATGAGTATTGGTATGTGGGGGGGTTAGTCCTAATCCGCATGCCTCTTATCTGCCATTACAGCGTGTTGCCTGTTTTGCCATGTTTCTAAAAATGCAGGTGGGAACACACAATTCTGCCTACGTTTCCAGAGTGGCCATATGTGCATGGGACCAGCACAGGGTCAATCAGCACTGTCCAGACAGAAGTCAGGGGTTCTGCATCCTCCTCTAGCAGAATGAAAACTCCTCCTACAAGCTTTAACCAGTGCTCAGCTGGACACTGATAGAAGTCACAAAACTGCTATATACTGCTGATGAGAAATGGTATTTAGCCATTTATATTTACTAAAATAAGTGCATTTCCATGTTCTGTGTACTGTGGGAGACCAGATATAGTGAATGCAGGGTCCGGAGAGACCGGATATAGTGAATGCGGGGTCCGGGGAGAGCAGATATAGTGAATGCGGGGTCCGGGGAGACCAGATACAGTGAATGCGGGGTCCGGGGAGAGAGGATATAGTAAATGCAGGGTCCGGGGAGTGCGGATATAGTTAATGCAGGGTCTGGGGAGAGCGGATATAGTGAATGCAGGGTTTGGGGAGAGCGGATATGGTGAATGCAGGGTCCGGGGAGACCGGCTATATTGAATCTATGGTCCGGGTAGACCAGATATAGTGAATACAGGGTCCCGGGAGAGTGGATATAGTGAATGCAGGGTCCAGGGAGATCGGCTATAGTGAATCTATGGTCCGGGTAGACCAGATATAGTGAATGCAGAATCCCGGGAGAGTGGATATAGTGAATGCAGGGTCCGGGGAGACCGGATATAGTGAATGCGGGGTCCAGGGAGAGCGGATATAGTGAATGCGGGGTCCGGGGAGAGCGGATATAGTGAATGCGGGGTCCGGGGAGAGCGGATATAGTGAATGCAGGGTCCAGGGAGAGCGGATATAGTGAATGCGGGGTCTGGGGAGAGCGGATATAGTGAATGCAGGGTCCGGGGAGAGCGGATATAGTGAATGCAGGGTCCAGGGAGAGTGGATATAGTGAATGCGGAGTCCGGGGAGAGCGGATATAGTGAATGCAGGGTCCAGGGAGACCAGATATAGTGAATGCAGGGTCCGGGGAGAGCGGATATAGTGAATGCAGGGTCCAGGGAGAGCGGATATAGTGAATGCGGAGTCCGGGGAGAGCGGATATAGTGAATGCAGGGTCCGGGGAGAGCGGATATAGTGAATGTAGGGTCCAGGGAGAGCGGATATAGTGAATGCAGGGTCCGGGGAGACCGGATATTTTGAATGCAGGGTCCGGGGAGACCGGATATAGTGAATGCAGGGTCCAGGGAGACCAGATATAGTGAATGCGGGGTCCAGGGAGAGCAGATATAGTGAATGCGGGGTCCGGGAGAGTAGATATAGTGAATGCGGGGTCCGGGGAGAGTGGATATAGTGAATGCAGGGTCCGGGGAGACCGGATATAGTGAATGCGGGGTCCGGGGAGAGCGGATGTAGTGAATGTGGGGTCCGGGGAGACCGGATATAGTGAATGCGGGGTCCGGGGTGACCGGATATAGTGAATGCGGGGTCCGGGGAGAGCGGATATAGTGAATGTGGGGTCCGGGGAGACCAGATATAGTGAATGTGGGGTCCGGGGTGACCGGATATAGTGAATGCGGGGTCCGGGGAGACCGGATATAGTGAATGCGGGGTCCGGGGAGACCGGATATAGTGAATGCGGGGTCCGGGGTGACCGGATATAGTGAATGCGGGGTCCGGGGTGACCGGATATAGTGAATGCGGGGTCCGGGGAGACCGGATATAGTGAATGCGGGGTCCGGGGAGAGCGGATATAGTGAATGTGGGGTCCGGGGAGACCAGATATAGTGAATGTGGGGTCAAAGGAGCATGATGGAAAGATTTTCTCAAACGAATTTCTAACAGTGGATTTTATTTTTTGATTGGGGAAAGTCTAGTCACTCAAAAATCGAATGTTCATAGCAGAGTTTTTTAAAGTATCATATCGTCGGAAGGGTGATAGGGGTGTTTTCGGCCGAAACGTTTCAGCCACCGAAATTTTAGTTCACCCCTAGTTATAATGTGTGCAGTTGAAGCTTTTTACCAATACGGTGTCTGTCCATGCATCGGCACATATACAGTACATGAAAACTCCCAATCGTACAAATGCCCCATAACTAGCGACAACAATGAGGCAGACCCTGCTGGGAGATAAAAGCATCAGCAAGGTGCAAACTGGAAACAGAGCCCACGTATGTAATGGGCCAAAATAGCTGCCTCTGTATACAGCTATAATTACTGACTGTACAGAGAAACACCTTAAAAAATTTGTAAAGAACTGCAGCCAAAAATGAAATAAAAATCAATAGTCCATTAAAGGATAAAATAAAAAACAGATTTTGCTGCAATATCGAGCTTCAATGCAGAAATTTTCAACGCAGTACTTTTTAGTGCCACTAGATGTCCTCCGTCTAGTGGCAATCACTTCCTCTAAACTCGGGTCATCCCGGACCAGCCCCCAGCCTGTGACTGGACAGTGCCCACCAGTGCCCATCAATGCCACATACCAGTGCCCATCAATGCCACATACCAGTGCCCATCAATGCCATAGACCAGTGCCCATCAATGCCGCATACCAGTGCCCATCAATGCCACAGACCAGTGCCCATCAATGCCGCATACCAGTGCCCATCAATGCCACATACCAGTGCCCATCAATGCCACATTCCAGTGCCCACCAGTGCCCATCAATGCCACATACCAGTGCCCATCAATGCCACATACCAAGTGCCCATCAGTGCCCATCAATGCCACATACCAGTGCCCATCAATGCCGCATACCAGAGCCCATCAATGGCACATACCAGTACCCATCAGTGCCCATCAATGCCGCATACCGTTGCACATCAATGCCATATACCAGTGCCCATCAGTGCCCATCAATGCCACATACCAGTACCCATCAGTGCAGCACACCAGTGCCCATCAGTGCCGCATACCAGTGCCCATCAATGCCACATAAGAGCTGCCTTTCAGTGCCAACTATCTGTGCCAGTCAGTGCCACCTAACAGTTTCAATTAGTGCCACCTATCAGTGCCATATATGAGTGCTGCCTTTCAGTGCCAACTATCAGTGCTGCCTATTAGTGTTAGTGTAATCAAAAATAGTGCAGCACTTAAATCAATACTATGTGAAATTCAAGAAAAAAAGGTGCTCACATACAAACGTGTCAATATTATATAATACAAAAGATATTAACTATATTAAATAAATAAATGGGAAAAAACATTTTGTATCTTGAATATATAGTGCCACTCAAAGTAATCTCTTCGCAATAGTGTTCACACAATAAAGCAATACTACAAGCCCCCTTCAAAGGAGGATATTCAAACAGTGTTGAAGTGAAAAAAGTGTTCACACTTCAAATACCACTCAAATAATCAAACAAAATGTCCATGAAATAATCAATCGGTGATATAAAATTCATGCAATGTGCAGATAGTGCTTGTACTCCGTGAGCGTGTCCACCTACTAAGGCTAAATTGCCTCCTCACCTCCTCCAAGTGACCCCCAGGGGCCAAACAGCTTTCAGGATCACCCTGGATCCCTATTCCTGAAGACAGGTACCTCTCCTCACGATGTGGATCTCTTAGGGGACTCCCATTGCCCCAGACCGGAAGTTTCTGAGGAATAATCGCTCACCAACCCAGTGAGCCCAAAAAAAAGAATCCTCTAAGTGTAGTATTAATTTCTCCAAGAATGTTTATTGCCAGCAAAAGAAAAACCCACTCAAGTCTTCCTTCCTCACCAATGTGTGGGTGTACTGCATGTATAGGAACTTCCTGGGTATACCAAGATGGCGGCTGGCGCCGGAAGTGCATCACCGCACACCGGAAGCTGCGTGATAGCGTACCTACACGTTACGTCACAGGCTACTCGTGACTTCCTCAGGGTATCCTCTATCAGTGTTAGTGCCGCCTAACAGTTTAAATTAGTGCCACCTATCAGTGCCATATATGAGTGCTGCCTTTCAGTGCCCATCAGTGATGTATTGACGCCTATCAGTGCCTCCTTATCAGTGCCCATCACTGCAGCCTCCGTAGTACAAATCAGTGGAGAATAATTTATAAAATTTTATAACAAAAACTAAGAAAACCTTTTTTTTTTTTTTAATTTTCAGTCTTTTTTAGTTTAGCATAAAATAAAAAACCCCGAGGTGATTAAATACCACCAAAAGAAAGCTCCATCTGTCTCAAAAAAATGATAAAGCGTTTGTTTGGGTACAATGTTGCCTGACCGCGCAATTGTCATTCAAAGTGTGACCGCACAGAAAGCTGAAACTTGGCCTGGGCAGGAAGGGGGTGAAGGTGCCTGATAGACAAGGGGTTAAAGAAAAGAATCCAGTCCCTCCAGTCACACATGGAGGGGGGTCACTGATGGTTTGGGGTTGCTTTGCTCCTTCAGGCACTGGATATCTTGACCGTGTGCATGGCATTATGAAGTCTGAAGACCACCAAAGAATTCTGGTGGGCAGAGTAGGGCCCGGTGTCAGAAAGTTGGGTCTCCGTCAGAGGTCATGGGTCTCCGTCAGAGGTCATGGGTCTCCGTCAGAGGTCATGGGTCTTCCAGCAGGACAATGACCCAAAGTGCACCTTAGGAAGCCCCCAGAAATGGTTTCAAGTGCTGGAGAGGACTGAACTGGCCAGCAATGAGTCCAGATCTCCATCCCAAAGAGCTCCTGTGGAGAGATCTTGGTACAGCAGTTGGGAAACGGAACCCGTCCAATCTGAGAGACCCAGTAGAGAGGTTGAAGAAACTCATTGATGGTTCCAGGAAGCCATTGATTTCAGGTATTTTTTTCTAGGGGGTGTGCTACCAAATATTACATTGAGGGTGCCAATAATTTTGTCCACTCTATTTTTGGGGTTTTGGGTGGAATGTGTCAGATTTGGCTTTTTGTTTCTCCACTTTTTTGTGTCCAATACAAACCAAAGAAATAACCATGAGAACGCCAAAACATTTGTCATTGCAACAGTTTTCTGGGCGAAGTGCTTCAATATCTAAAAAATGCAGGGCGGGCGGACAATGTTTTTGGCCGTGACTGTATGAGCTCCAACCTGGGAGACTCTGAAAATGATCGTTAGGACCGCAGTACACAGGGGTGCCTTGACGTGGACACTGCAGCTTACGCATAGATTTGCAAATGTGTGCAAAAAAAAAATCCTCTGCTTTTAACGTGAACTGTTAGTCGGGGTCAATTTGGTTTGCAAAAATGGTATATATTCAAAAAATGGTAAGAAATGGCAGTTGTTTGACACACTCAGGGGGAGATTTACTAAAGCTGGTTCACTCAGAATCTGGTGCAGCCATGCACGGCAGCCAATCAGCATCTAACCTCAGTTCGGAGCTTTAACAATAAAACCTGGAAGCTGATTGGTTTCCATGCGATTGGAGTTGGAATTCCTAACAATTTTTTGATCGAAAACTGAAAACATTGTTTGTTTTGTAATCCGATGGGGCCACCAATGATTTAGAAAATCGGCCATTTTTCAAAAAATTTCCAGCATGCCCGATAAATGAAATAAGGAAAAACCATGAATATCGCCCGGTGCCATTGCCCCACTAACAGAGTGAAAATCGGCTGATTATTCTTAGGTCCGATTTTCGAACGAAAGTGATTTAGCAAACTAAATGACATAGTTACATAGTATTTTTCTATTTTACAAACTAACTGCCATTGTTTAGTATGTTACAATATATGAAAAACTAAATATCAGGTAGATTGTATATTTCTGTGTTACAGAGCAAATGTTATAGTTACATAGTATTTTCCATGATGCAAACTAAAAATCATAGTTACATAGTATTTCCCATGATGCAAACTGAAAATCATAGTTACATAGTATTTCCCATGATGCAAACTGAAAATCATAGTTACATAGTATTTTGTATATTACAAAGCAAATGTCTTAATTACACGATATGTTTTTACGTTGCAAACTAAAAATCATAGATACATAGTATTTTTCAATGTTACAAACTAAATGTCATAGTTATATTGTATTTTCTATGATACAAACTAAAAATCATAGTTGCAGAGTATTTTTTATATTGCAAAGCAAATGTCATACTTACTTAGTATGTTTCTATGTTGCAAACTAAAAATCACATTTACATTGTATTTTTTCTATGATACAGAGCAAATTTCATAGTTACATAGTATTTTCTATGATACAAACTAAAATACTAATTACATTGTATTTTTCTATATTACAAAGTAAATGTCATAGTTATATGGTATGTTTTCATTTTACAAACTAAAAGTCGCAGTTACATAGTATTTTTCAGTGTTACAAACTAAATATCCTACTTACTTAGTATGTTTCTATGTTACAAACTAAAAGTCATAGTTACATTGTATTTTCATGATACAAACTAAAAATCATAGTTACATAGTATTTTTCTATACTACAAAGCAAATGTCATAGTTACATGGTATGTTTTCATTTTACAAACTAAAAGCCATAGGTATATAGTATTTTTCAGTGTTACAAACTAAACGTCATAGTTACATAGTATTTTCTAACATAAAAACATACCATGTAACTATGACATTTGCATCGTAGCATAGAAAAAAAAACTATGTAACTATGGCATTTAGTTTGTAACTTAGAAAAATACTATGTAGCTATGGCATTTAATTTGCAACTTAGAAAAATACTATGTTACAAAGCAAACTTTCATAGTTACATAGTATTTCCTATGATACAAACTAAAATATTAATTACATAGTATTTTTCTATATTACAAAGCAAATGTCATAGTTAGATTGTATGTTTTCATTTTATAAACTAAAAGTCGTAGTTACATAGTATTTTTCAGTGTTACAAACTAAATGTCATACTTCGTATGTTTCTATGTTACAAACTAAAAGTCGTAGTTACATAGTATTTTTCAGTGTTACAAACTAAATGTCATACTTCGTATGTTTCTATGTTACAAACTAAAAGTTGTAGTTACATTGTATTTTTCTATATTACAAAGCAAATGTCATAGTAACATGGTATGTTTTTATGTTGCAAACTAAATGTTATAGTTACATAGTATTTTTCAGTGTTACAAACTAAATGTCATACTTACTATGTTTCTATGTTACAAACTAAAAGTCATAGTTACATTGTATTTTCCTATAGAACAAGGCAAATGTTGTAGGTTGCATGGTATGTTTTCATTTTACAAACTAAAAGTCATAGTTACATAGTATTTTTCAGTGTTACAAACTAAATGTCATAGTTACATGGTATGTTTTCATTTTGCAAACTAAAAGTCGTAGTTACATAGTATTTTTCAGTGTTACAAACTAAATGTCATACTTACTTAGTATGTTTCTATGTTGCAAACTAAAAGTCATAGTTACATTGTATGTTTCTATATTACAAAGCAAATGCCATAGTTACATTGTACGTTTAATTTTACAAACTAAAAGTTGTAGTTACATTGTATTTTCAGTGATGCAAACTAAATGTCATAGTTACATTGTATTTTTCTATATTACAAAGCAAATGTCATAGTTACATGGTATGTTTTCATTTTACAAACTAAAAGTCGTAGTTACATAGTATTTTTCAGTATTACAAACTAAATGTCATACTTACTTAGTATGTTTCTATGTTACAAACTAAAATTCATAATTACATTGTATTTTTCTATAGAACAAGGGAAATGTCGTAGTTGCATGGTATGCTTTTATGTTGCAAACTAAATGTTCTAGTTACGTAGTATTTTTCTACATTACAAAGTAAATTTCATAGTTACATAGTATTTTTTAAGATACATAGTAAAAATCAGTTCCATAGTATTTTTCTATATTATATAGTAAATGTCATAGTTACATAGTATTTTCTATGATACAAACTGTCATCCAGTTGGGTCTCCATGTTTTATTGGGATTATTTCCCTGTCTAGGGAGTAGAGTTCCCCTTGGATCTGGACCTTGCTGCCTGACACCATCACGGCGTAGGAGTGCCTCTCCTCTGCCTCGTGTTTTGTCTGCCTCTCTTCCTATCGAGTTGTTTTTCCTCTCGTCTGCTAATATCTCAAGGGTATTCCAAGCTCCGCGCCACGGATCTGCAACACGGTGAAGACAGGACAGATCTCGTAATCATCTCAGAACAAATGACTTCCCATCAGTCAGCCGAGCGCTAACAGCCTGCGTTGGGTCACGCTTTCACTCGACTGTCGTTTTCTGTTCGCCGTGCGATGCCCAAGCGTCTCCTTCGCAGTCCAATCACCAAGCTGAACTCCGGGCAGGTATAAAAGACACAAATTAATGCAACTCTCCACTCATCGTACATCATTAAATGTGTTTGGAAGCCACGAAAGCGCCTGAATTCGTCTTGGAATCAGGAATTGTACAGCAGAGCTCCGACTGGATAAGGGAAGAGCAGAAGGAGACGGTTGGTTGAGCTGGAGTGCAAGAAGCATGCTGATAGGAGGAGAGAGCAAAGCGGCAGGGAGGAGAGCTCATCGGCCTGCTGCTTCTCCATTCACGGTCCAATCACAGGCTGAGGGAAAGGCGCCACCTGTGCGTGTGTTACTGAACTGCAGCAGAGAAAAAAAATCAGGGCTGTGCTGTGCTGTGCGGCAGAGCAGTGTAAATCTCAGGACTGGATGGAAAGAAATACAAATCCTTTGGCAGGTAAAACAGTTCCTATATATAGATTTCATATTTGATTTCGCCGCTTGCCTCACTTGATTATCCCTTACACCAGGGGTGGGCAACTGTGGCCCAACAGCTGTTGTAGAACTGCAAGCCCCATGAGGCATTGCAAAACTGACAGTTACAAGCATGACTCCCAAAGGCAGAGGCATGATGGGACTTGTAGTTCACCAACAGCTGGAGGGCCACAGTTGCCCACCCCTGCCTTACACGAATCATTGAGCACGTTGTCAGAGGCCCTTTGTCTTTTTTTCTTTTTTTTTTTTTTGTTTATGATATTTATATTTCTATAGTATATCAGGTTATATTTATTGTCTGTTTGTCCCTGTGATCCATTTTATATGGATGCTTCAGCTAAACAATGTTTGCCGTTGTGTTGCACAGAGCAGGGGAAGGGCTGGAACCTCTGCAGGGGGTTCAGATGACCAAAAATGTTGTCTTCATCGTTCCAAACTTTAGGTGAATTTCAGGAGATTTTGGCAGAATGTTACCATTTTGTAGAAGGCATTGGGTAGGCAAATTGAAGTTCTCATTCACACTTGTGTGTCTTGAAGCTGATCCACGTTTTTAACATAGTACTGTGGCAAAAGGGGGGTGGTAATGCACGCCACACCAAAAATTAGACCATAGGTCACCTTCGCCCTCGTGTGTGTCCAACATGTTTCCTGGGCTCATCGGCAAATCCAAGACCGCCATGGTGGGTGCTGCCAGGAAGAGCGAGGGGAGATCAGACCTCCCTTTCCTGCTAAAGACCCGGAAGCAACATGTAAAATGTTGTGTATGGCTAGGGGGAGATGCTAATGGAGCGTGATCTGCACTCGATTGGCTTCATTGGAGAACAGGTGAGACATACGGGGTCTTAGACCGTGGATGTCTCATTAAGGAGAACCTGTTCTTTTGGACCCCTGATGTCTCAATAAGGAGAACTTGTTCTTTTAGACCTCTGATGTCTCATTAAGGAGAACCTCTTCTTTTAGACCCCTGATGTCTCATTAAGGAGAACCTCTTCTTTTAGACCCCTGATGTCTCAATAAGGAGAACCTGTTCTTTTAGACCTCTGATGTCTCATTAAGGAGAACCTGTTCTTTTAGACCCCTGATGTCTCAATAAGGAGAACCTGTTCTTTTAGACCCCTGATGTCTCATTAAGGAGAACCTGTTCTTTTAGACCTCTGATGTCTCAATAAGGAGAACCTGTTCTTTTAGACCTCTGATGTCTCATTAAGGAGAACCTGTTCTTTTAGACCTCTGATGTCTCATTAAGGAGAACCTGTTCTTTTGGACCCCTGATGTCTCATTAAGGAGAACCTGTTCTTTTGGACCTCTGATATCTCATTAAGAAGAACCTGTTCTTTTAGACCCCTGATGTTTCATTAAGGAGAACCTGTTCTTTTAGTCCTCTGATGTCTCAATAAGGAGAACCTGTTCTTTTAGACCCATGATGTCTCAATAAGGAGAACCTGTTCTTTCAGACCTCTGATGTCTCATTTAGGAGAACCTGTTCTTTTAGACCCCTGATGTCTCATTAAGGAGAACCTGTCCTTTTAGACCTCTGTCTCATTAAGGAGAATCTGTTCTTTTAATCCCCAGATGTCTCATTTAAAGGAAACCTGTTGTTTTAGATCCCTGATGTCTCAATAAAGAGAACCCGTTCTTTTAGACCTCTGGTGTCTCATTAAGGAAAACCTACTCTTTTAAGCCCCAGATGCCTCATTAAGGAGAACCTTTACTTTTAGACCCCAGGTGCCTCATTAAGGAGAACCTTCTCTTTTAGACCCCTGATGTCTCATTCACCAAGTATTATGGTATATCTGTTGGATAAGTACAAAAAACTACCCATCAATTCTGCCTACCACTGATAGAAGAAGTATGGAGAAGGTAGCAGAAACTGCATATGTAATATATATAACTTTTTTTTTTTTTTTTTTTTAAGTTTTTAGAGCTATAATTTCAGGATAGAAAGGGTAAGGGTTTTTAGTGGGCACTGGGGGGGTCAACATACCCACTGGCATCTTCTACGTCTAGGAGATATGATTGCCACCTTCCCTCTGAACTTTTTCCACAAGACCATTGCAAATTTCCCACCAATGGAGTCTTCAAGAATGCCTGCCAACCTGAAACAAGGCATTTGCTTTGTGTTGGCTGGTAAGATGATTCATTGGCGCCCTCTACTGTCACGCCTGTGGTGACAGGTCCTCTTAAAGAGACCCGGCTTAAGAAAAAGCAGCCTGCCTATGGCCTCATGAAAAAGTCACATTGGCTCCTTTGGAAAAAAAAAAAACTCAAGAAAATGGATTTTTCAGAGCAGCTCTTTGATAGCACAAATCAAATAAATTCACAAAGAGGCGTGAGGTGAAGATGAAAGGGGAACAGAGCCACATAGAGACTAGAGACAGATCAATGCAGGGCGAGGAACGAGCCTACAGGCCACTACAGGCTCCGGAGATCGACCCTAAACCAGAAGGCATGGCTGCTACTATCCTCCATGTATGCTGTCTATTATGGGTAGCCGCCCTGGCTTGTGCAGGAGCTAGAACCTTAAAGGACAACTCTGGCCTTTCCTTCAGTCTTGCACAGGGGCGGACTGACAACTCATGGGGCCCTCGGGCAATAGGGGATCATGGGGCCCCTGTGTCCTTGCCCAAACTCAAAAAAGCCTATAAAAAAGGTACCAGGGGCATCTCATGGGGCCCCCTATTGACCCTGGGCCCTCGGGCAGAGCCCGAGTTTCCAAATGGTCAGTCCACCCCTGGTCTTGCACAGTTGTATCGGCTCCTTTCCTGGGCTGAAATGGCTTACTCTGATTTCACCGCACACTGTGCAGGTCCCTCCAGCCAGGAAATGAGGCAGCGCTCTGTCTGGCTTGCTGCAACTTCTATCGCACATGATGAGAAGCTCACGGTGTGCGGTGAAATCAGAGTCTGCCATTTCAGTCCAGGAGAGGAGCCGGTACAACTGTGCAGGACTGAAGGAAAGGCCGGAGCTCTGCTTTAATCCCCAGGGCATTGCGGGCAGTGCGTGTTCCTCTCCGTTAGAGTCCCTCAATAATTACTGTCCTTTTCCTCTTCCTACACCTGCTCCTAGGATCATTACCTCGAGCCACATGAAGCCATCTCTTCATCATTACGGGCAGGAAATGAGTCCTCCCAGCTGTAATCAGCTGGCTCTTTCCCAGAGAGGAGCTCATCATACATGCAATTATTATTATTTTTGCTTGTAGAGGACTCCTGGGTCCTTCCCTGAGGTCCGGGGGCAGAGGATGGTCAACGGTATGTCAGAATGAGGGGGTTGAGAAGATCAGGTGGACATAGAACATGGGGCACCATTCTGGCCCTACAATCACTGGAAGCATGTCCTTGTTTAAAGGGCATGACCACCCAAAACTTATCTTCGGTTATGGGTTAACTTCTTATATAACTTTTAGAGATTTTTTTTTGTACACTAGAGTTCCAGATGAGACCTTCAGATCCCTCCAGTAGAAATGCGGAGTTGAGAACACTCCCAATGATCTCACTGTGACTGGTGACTGGACGTATCAGATTTATTAGGATGGACCCCTAACATGTATCTAAAGGGAAGGGTTAGCACCCCTGTCTGTGTCCTCATTGTGGAGACTTACCCTCTCTATTTATTCTAGTGACCACTATCACCAGAGTTGAAAAGAGTTGTAGCCAGTCATGTAACCCAATTTCAGGCTTGGGGTATATGATCAGTGCCGTGGGATCTCCTTGTTGCAGTAAACTGTAAGTCTTCTGCTTCCCCAACCCAGCCTCCCTTAAGACCAGATGACCAGGGTTTGTGTTATGTAATCAATGCCATGGGATCTCCTTGTTACTGTATACCTGCCTTTTTCAACATAGAGGAACTCTTGAAATAACTTTCTGGTCTCGGGGAACCCCTGCTAATAACGATTGTATCTACAACTCATGATACATTAGTGTGATGGTTAATGGGCCTTACACTTGTGGTCATTGGGAAGAAGTACCCCCTTACAGATAGCTAAAAAGATCAATGGTGTCAGAGGTAACTTATCCGAGAGGCAGAAAATGCTGATTGCTCAACAAACCCCTAGCAACCTCTGGAGGAACCTTTGGGTTTCTTTGAACCTTGGTTGAGAAACCCTGCTATAGAGGGTAAGTTGTAGCAGGGCATGTGACCTGGTGCCCAGTTTGGGTCAGTGCTGTGGGATCTCCTTTTAACAGTAGACTGTTGGTCTATGTCAGTTCTGCTACCCCAACCCAGCTTTCCTAAGGCCTCCTATGTGTCCAGATGCTGGATTTGGGTCATGTGATCAGAGCCATGGGATCTCCTAGTTACAGTATACGGTAGGTTGTAGTAGGGCATGTGACCTGATGCCAAATTTGGGGTATGTCATCAGTCTCATGGGATCTCACTGTAGCAGTAGACTGTTGGTTCCTTGCCAGTTCTAATACCACCACTCAGCCTTCCAAGGACCTCCCATGTGACATGATGCCAATCTGGGCCAGGTGATCAGTGCCATGTGATCTCCTTGTAACAGTAGACTGTCTATGCCAACCCAGCTTAACTGAGGCCCCAACCTAGCTTAACTAAGGCCCCTACCCAGCCATCCAAGGACCTGCTATGTGATCAGATGCTGGATTTGGGTTATGTGATCAGTGCCATGGGATCTCCTCCATACAGTAGATGGCAACTTATAGCAGGGCATGTGACCTGATACTTGGTTTAGGGTATGAGATCAGTCCCGTGGGATCTCCTTGTAACAGTAGACGGTTGGTCTATACCAGTTCTCACCCAGCCTTCCAAGGACACCCCCCCATGTGACCTGATGCCGAGTATGGGTCATGTGATCAGTGCCACGAGATGTACGTGTTACAGAATATTGTAAGTTGTGACGGGTCATGTGATCCATGCCATGGGTTCTCCATGTTGCAGTAGAAGTTAAGGAAAGAACTGTAGCAGGTCATGTAACCTGATGCCGGGATTGGGTCATGTGATCAATGGCATGGGATGTCCTTTTTATAGTAGATGGTAAGGGAATATTTGTAGCCGGTCATGTGACCTTTTGCCAGGTTGGAGTCATGTGATCAGTGCCTTGGGATCTCCTTGTTACAGTGGACAGTATATTGTAGAAGGTGATACGACCTGATGCAAGGTCTGGGTCACATGATCAGCGTTGTGGGATCTCCTTGTTATACTGTATGTCTATACCAGTTCTGATACCCCTACCCGGTCTTCCTAAGTCCTCCTATGTGACTGTATGCTGGGTTCGGGTCATGTGATCAGCGCCATGAGATCTCCTTGTTACAGTGGATGGTAAGGAAAGAATGGTAGTAAGTCATGCAACCTCATGCTGGGTTTGGGTCATGTGATCACCGCCATGGAATGTATTTGTTAGTTGATGATGAGGCAAGAATTTTAGCAGGTCATGTGACCTGATGCTAGGTTTATGTCATGTGGTCAGTGCCATGGGATCGCCATGTAGCAGTAGACAGTAAGTTTATTCCAGTAATGATACCATCGATTGGACTCCTTTATGGCCTTCAATGTGACCTGATGTTGGACTTGGACCATGCAATCAGTGCCGTGGGATCTCCATGTAGCAGAAGACAGTAAGTTTATTCCAGTAATGATACCATCGATTGGACTCATTTATGGCCTTCAATGTGACCTGATGTTGGATTTGGACCATGCGATCAGTGCCGTGGGATCTCCTTGGAGCAGTAGGCAGTAAGGGAAGAGTTGTAGCAGGTCATGTGACTCCAAGGCAGGTTTGGGTCATATGATGGGATCTCCATGTAGCAGTAGACAGTAAGTTTATTCCAGTAATGATACCATCGATTGGACTCCTTTATGGCCTTCAATGTGACCTGATGTTGGACTTGGACCATGCAATCAGTGCCGTGGGATCTCCATGTAGCAGAAGACAGTAAGTTTATTCCAGTAATGATCCCATTGATTGGACTCCTTATGGCCTTCAATGTGACCTGATGCTGGATTTGGATCATGCGATCAGTGCCGTGGGATCTCCATGTAGCAGAAAACAAAAAGTTTATTCCAGTAATGATACCATCGATTGGACTCATTTATGGCCTTCAATGTGACCTGATGTTGGATTTGGACCATGCGATCAGTGCCGTGGGATCTCCTTGGAACAGTAGACAGTAAGGGAAGAGTTGTAGCAGGTCATGTGACTCGAAGGCAGGTTTGGGTCATATGATGGGATCTCCATGTTGCAGTAGATGGTAATTTGTAGTAGGTCACATGCCAGTTTTGGTCACATGGTCACCGGAACAGGAATAGGTCAATCCTCCAACGGGAACTCTTGTTCTGGTGACTGCCCTCACCTTGGAGAGACTTCCTGTTGTGTCCCGTAGACAGGAGGTAAAGGATAATCTCCCCAATGGGGAGGCGATTTCTGATTGGCTGCTGTGGGCTACCGTTCTTCGCTGAAAGTGTCCACTGCTGAAAAAAGTTAGCTACCCGCTCAGTACATCCTGTTGATCTGGCAGCTTCATGACTAGTGATCGGCAGATCTGTCCCAGGTCAGAGACTGGTGAAGCCAGAGGCTGGGGATAACCTCCAGGAAGTGTTTTCAGGAGGAGATCGGCGATGGCAGCCCACATATTTCCTGCATCAATCTGCTCTTCATAATGTGCTCATGGAAGGTTTTGTCTCCTCTCAAGGTTGCCGTCGATTCATTGGCTTTTCTATGCCGCAGTGGCGTCAATGGAAGTCTGTTGACAAAGCACAGTTTTTTTTTCTTCTTTCTTTCGGAAGAATGGCGATACAATTAAATGAGAACTCCACGCAGTGCCGCTGCATTGAGACCGGTCACATGACCCTGCGGTAATGAAAAGCTGAGGTTCGCTGTTGGGGGGAGTTGGGGAGGCTGGGTGGGGATATCTGAACCGTCATAGACTGACTGTCTACTGTACCAAGAAGATGCCATGGTGCTGATCATGTGACTCAAAACCGGCATTGGGTCAGTTGACTTGCCACAGTTGTGAACGGTGTGATCACCTCAACCACCCCCAAGCTGCTGTGGCACTGGCCCCCTCCAGCTTTGAGACCCGTCCCTGGTTTTGTTGAATTCTTCCACATTTATATGATTGTTGAAGGCCTCCATGATCAGTTTGATTTATAAAGGCGACTCTTTCGTGCCATGAATACAAAATTTGTGAGCTCCCCAATATGCCTAGGCAATGTATGTGCTTCTGGGCTACCAGGAGCCATGTGGGTGTTTCACATCATTGGAGACTGCAAGTGGCCTGGTGTACCATGTGTACCATGATCAGTGTTTGATTTATTAAAAGTGCCCCTTTGCTCCTGAGATCCACCATGTGCCTAGTGCCTGTATATACTTTTAAAATGGTAATAAATATAAAAAATATATTGTACATTGCATTATTAAAAAAAAAATCTAAATATATTTCATATTCTCTTTGTTTTTATAAATGAGAAATAAAAATGCATTAAAAATAAAGTAAAAAAAAAAAAATAATAATAAAATATATATATATATATATATATATATATATAATATTTTTATATATATATAATATTATGTTATTATATATATATAATAACATAATATTATGTTATTATATTTATATATATATATATATATATATATATAATAACATAATATTATATATATTTATATATATATAATAGCATAATATTATGTTATTATATATATATATAATAACATAATATTTTGTTATTTTATATATATATATATATATATATATATATATATAATAACATAATATTATATATATATAAAAATATTATGTTATTATATATATATATATATATATATATATATATATATATATATATAATATTATGTTATTTTATATATATATAATATATTTTATATATATATATATATATATATAATATTATGATATTATATAATATATATACAGTCATGGCCGAAATTGTTGGCACCCTTGATATTTTTCCTGAAAATCATGTATTTCTCACGAAACGTATTGCATTAACACATGTTTTGCTATACACATGTTTATTCCCTTTGTGTGTATTGGGACAAAACAAAAAAAGGGAGGAAAGAAAGCAAATTCGACATAATGTCACACAAACCTCCAAAAATGGGCTGGACAAAAGTATTGGCACCCTTTCACAACTGCGGATAAATAAGAATGTTACAAGCATGTGATGCTCCTGTAAACTCACCTGGGGCAAGTAACAGGTGTGGGCAATATAGAAATCACACCTGAAAGCAGATAAAAAGGAGAGACGTTCACTTAACCTTTGCATTGTGTGTCTGTCTGTGCCACACTAAGCATGGACAACAGAAAGAGGAGACGAGAACTGTCTGAGGACCTGAGAACCAAAATTGTGGCAAAATATCAACAATCTCAAGGTTACAAGTCCATCTCCAGAGAACTAGATTTGCCTTTGTCCACAGTGCGCAACATTATCAAGAAGTTTGCAACCCATGGCACTGTAGCTAATCTCCCTGGTCGTGGACGGATGAGGAAAATTGATGAAAGATTGCAACGCAGAATAGTCCGGATGGTGGATAAGCAGCCCCAAACATGTTCCAAAGACATTCAAGCTGTCCTGCAGGCTCAGGGAGCATCAGTGTCAGCGCGAACTATCCGTCGACATTTAAATGAAATGAAACGCTATGGCAGGAGACCCAGGAGGACCCCACTGCTGACACAGAGACATAAAAAAGCAAGACTACAGTTTGCCAAAATGTACTTGAGTAAGCCAAAAGCCTTCTGGGAAAACGTCTTGTGGACAGATGAGACCAAGATAGAGCTTTTTGGTAAAGCACATCATTCTACTGTTTACCGAAAACGGAATGAGGCCTACAAAGAACAAAACACAGTACCTACGGTAAAATATGGTGGAGGTTCAATGATGTTTTGGGGTTGTTTTGCTGCCTCTGGCACTGGGTGCCTTGACTGTGTGCAAGGCATCATGAAATCTGAGGATTACCAAAGGATTTTGGGTCGCACTGTAGGGCCCAGTGTCAGAAAGCTGGGTTTGCGTCCAAGATCCTGGGTCTTCCAGCAGGACAATGACCCCAAACATACGTCAAAAAGCACTCAGAAATGGATGGCAAAGAAGCGCTGGAGAGTTCTGAAGTGGCCAGCAATGAGCCCAGATCTAAATCCCATTGAACACCTGTGGAGAGATCTTAAAATTGCTGTTGGGAAAAGGTGTCCTTCCAATAAGAGAGACCTGGAGCTGTTTGCAAAGGAAGAGTGGTCCAAAATTCCGGGTGAGAGGTGTCAGAAGCTTATTGATGGTTATAGGAAGCGACTGATTTCAGTTATGTTTTCCAAAGGGTGTGCAACCAAATATTAAGTTAAGGGTGCCAATACTTTTGTCCAGCCCATTTTTGGGGTTTTGTGTGACATTATGTCATATTTGCTTTTCTGCCTCTGTTTTATATTTGTTCCAATACATACAAAGGGAATAAACATGTGTATAGCAAAACATGTGTTAATGCAATACCTTTTTTGTGTGAAATACTTGATTTTCAGGAAAAATATCAAGGGTGCCAACAATTTCGGCCATGACTGTATATATATTTATTTTTTTTCTTTTAATGTGTTTCTATTTCTCATTTATAAAAACAAATAGAATATGAAATATATTTATTTATTTTATATATATATATATATATATATATATATATATATATATATATAAATAAATAAAATCTCACAGAAGTGAGTCCACTCCTCACATTTTTGTAAATATTTGATTCTCTCTTTTCATGTGACTACACTGAAGAAATGATACTTTGCTTTGTGTAGTCAGTGTACAGCTTGTATAACATGTAAATTTGCTGTCCCCACAAAATCACTCAACACACAGCCATTAATGTCTAAACCGCTGGCAACAAAAGTGAGTCCACCCCTAAGTGACAAGGTCCAAATTGGGCCCAATTAGCCATTTTCCCTCCCCGGTGTCATGTGACTCGTTAGTGTTACAAGGTCTCAGGTGTGAATGGGGAGCGGGTGGGTTACATTTGGTGTTATCGCTCTCACTCTCTCATACAGGTCACTGGAAGTTCAACATGGCACCTCATGGCAAACAACTCTCTGAGGATCTGAAAAAAGAATTGTTGCTCTACATAAAGATGGCCTAGACTATAAGAAGATTGCCGAGACCCTGAAACTGAGCTGCAGCACGGTGGCCAAGACCAGGACAGGTTCCACTCAGAACAGGCCTCGTCATGGTCCACCAAAGAAGTTGAGTGCACGTGCTCAGCGTCATATCCAGAGGCTGTCTTTGGGAAATAGACGTATGAGTGCTGCCAGCATTGCTGTAGAGGTTGAAGGGGTGGGGGATCAGCCTGTCAGTGCTCAGACCATACGACGCGCACTGCATCAAATTGGTCTGCATGGCTGTCGTCCCAGAAGGAAGCCTCTTCTAAAGATGATGGACAAGAAAGCCGCAAACAGTTTGCTGAAGACAAGCAGACTAAGGACATGGATTACTGGAACCATGTCCTGTGGTCTGATGACACCAAGATCTACTGATTTAATTCAGATGGTGTCAAGCGCATATGGCGGCAACCAGGTGAGGACAAGTGTGTCTTGCCTACAGTCAAGCATGGTGGTGGGAGTGTCATGGTCTGGGGCTGCATGAGTGCTGCCGGCACTGGGGAGCTACAGTTCATTGAGGGAACCATGAATGCCAACATGTACTGTGACATACTGAAGCAGAGCATGATCCCCTCCCTTCTGAGACTGGGCCGCAGGGCAGTATTCCAACATGATAACGACCCCAAACACACCTCCAAGACCACCACTGCCTTGCTAAAGAAGCTGAGGGTAAAGGTGGTGGACTGGCCAAGCATGTCTCCAGACCTAAACCCTATTGAGCATCTGTGGAGCATCCTCAAATGGAAGGTGGAGGAGCGCAAGGTCTCTAACATCCACCAGCTTTGTGATGTCGTCATGGTGGAGTAGAAGAGGACTCCAGTGGCAACCTGTGAAGCTCTGGTGACCTCCATGCCCAAGAGGGTTAAGGCAGTGCTGGAAAATAATGGTGGCCACACAAAATATTGACACTTTGGGCCCAATTTGGACCTTGTCACTTAGGGGTGGACTCACTTTTGTTGCCGGCGGTTTAGACATTAATGGCTGTGTGTTGAGTTATTTTGAGGGGACAGCAAATTTACATGTTATACAAGCTGTACACTGACTACGTCACATTGTAGCAAAGTGTCATTTCTTCAGTGTTGTCACATGAAAAGACAGAATCACATATTTACAAAAATGTGAGGGGTGGACTCACTTCTGTGAGACGGCAATATACACTGCTCAAAAAAATTAGAGGAAGACTTTGAAAACCCATCAGATCTCAATGGAGACAAATCTCCTGCTGAATCTCTATATTGACATGCACGGGGTGATGGGTGAGGAACGTGAGGACGCCCCATCGTTTGATGCAAATGAAAATGATCGACCTACAGAGGACTGAATCCAAAGACACCCCGAAAATCAAAGTGAAAAAAATGATGCAATAGGCGAGTCCATTGTGTTGAAATGTCATTGCAGCAACTCAGAATGGTCCTCAGTAGTCTGTATGGCCCCCACATGCTTGTATGCATGCCTGACAACGTCGGGGGAGGGTCCTAATGAGACCACGGATGGTGTCCTGGGGGATTTCCTCCCAGATCTGGACCAGGGCATCACTGAGCTCCTACACAGTCTGAGGTGCAACCTGGTGGTGTCGGATGGACTGAAACATGACATCCCAGAGGGGTTCTATTGGGTTTAGGTCAGACGAGCGTGGGGGCCATTCAATGGTATCAATTCCTTCATCCTCCAGGAACTGCCTGCATACTCTCCTCACATGAGGCCGGACATTGTGGTGCACCAGGAGGAACCCAGGACCCACTGCACCAGGAGGAACCCAGGACCCACTGCACCAGCGTAGGTTCTGACAATGGGTCCAAGGATTTCATCCCCATACCTAATGGCAGTCAGGGTGCCTTTGTCTAGCCTGTAGAGGTCTGTGCGTCCCTCCATGGATATGCCCCCCCAGACCATCACTGACCCCCCACCAAAACGGTCATGCTGAACCATGTTACAGGCAGCAGAACGTTCTCCACGGCTTCTCCAGACCCTTTCACGTCTGTCACATGTACTCAGGGGGAACCTGCTCTCATCTGTGAAAAGCACAGGGTGCCAGTGGTGGACCTGCCAATTCTGGGGTTCAATGGCAAATGCCAATCCAGCTCTATGGTGCCGGGCAGTGAGCACAGGGCCCACTAGAGGACGTCGGGCCCTCAGGCCTCCCTCATGAAGTCTGTTTCTGATTGTTTGGTCAGAGACATTCACACCAGTGGCCTGCTGGAGGTCATTTTGTAGGGCTCTGGTGGTGCTCATCCTGTTCCTCCTTGCACAAAGGAGCAGATACCGGTCCTGCTGATGGGTTAAGGACCTTCTACTGCCCTGTCCAGCCCTCCTAGAGGAACTGCCTGTCTCCTGGAATCTCCTCCGTGCTCTTGTCTCCTGGAATCTCCTCCATGCTCTTGTCTCCTGGAATCTCCTCCATGCTCTTGTCTCCTGGAATCTCCTCCATGCTCTTGAGACTGTGCTGGGAGACACAGCAAACCTTCTGGCAATGGTACGTATTGATGGGCTATCCTGGAGGAGTTGGACTGCCTGTGCAACCTCTGTAGGGTCCAGGTATGGCCTCATGCTACCAGTAGTGACACTGACCCTAGCCAAATGCAAAACTAGTGAAAAACAGTCAGAAAATATGAGTAGGGAAAAAAAAATGTCAGTGGTCTCCACCTGTAAAACCATTCCTGTTTTGGGGGTCGTCTCATTGTTGCCCATCTAGTGCACCTGTTGTTAATTTCATGAACACCAAAGCAGCTGAAACTGATGAACAACCCCCTCTGCTACTTACCTGACCAGATCAATATCCCAGGGGGTTCATTGACTTGATGCTAGACTCTGATTACAAAGTGTTAATTTTTTGAGCAGTATATATATATATATATATACACACATACACACAAAAAGAAAATAAATACATTATTTTATTAAATATTTTTAAAATAATAACATTTTTAATTATATATATATACTGTATATATACACATTTTTTCAATCAGTTCTCAATTTCATTTGGATGCGTCTGAGTCGATCAGTTTCAATTTTTTTTTTTCTTTTGCTACAACCTTATGACAAGTAAACAATTCCCGACTTTTCTGATCTATTGATCGATCTGCTTAGGTGATCAATCAAGGCCATATTTACAATCGATATCCTTCCAATCGTATTGAAATCAATGAAAACATGCCCCAAAACTCTTGATGCGATGCAACTGGGTCAATCGCAGCAGCCCCATTCACTTGAAGAAGTCATGTTGGACTGCAGTACTGCCCGCCAAATGCAACAGGGGGCACGATCTTCACCGCAGCTGTGAGACCCCTTCTGGTTGGCTTTGTAGTCTAAAAGGGGGGTGTAAAACTGGCTCAGATGCCTTATTTTTACCACCCTTATCCTTCCCCCTCACACACCACATGTGTGAATGAGCCCTAGGTCCCCATTCACAGCGGAGCATTCATGAACAGGGGCGGACTGACCATTTGCAAACTTGGGCACTGCCCGAGGGCCCGGGGTCAGTAGAGGGCCCCATGAGATGCCCCTGGTACCTTTTTCATAGGTTTGTTTGAGTTTGGGCAAGGACACAGGGGCCCCATGATCCCCTATTGCCTGGGGGCCCCATGATCCCCCATCGCCCGGGGGCCCCATGAGTTGTCAGTCGACCCTTGTTCATGAACCTGCATTTTCTCACTTGTTCATTAACGGCGCCCCGAACTCTGCAAGAAGGCGCATTTCCACGTGAAAGAAAGAAGCGAGAGATGCATCAAAACGCGCAAAGCCACATGAGCTAACTTTGATGCATATTTAAATAAATGGGCTGCCCGATTCATGGAGCGCAAAAATGCGCACAAAGGGCGCAGAAACGTGACGCCTGTTGACGGAGCCTAAAACCTAATGTCACGCAGGTGTCAAATTTGAACGCCGTCTTCAGCACACGCTTACACACCTAGAGCCCTAATGCGCATTTCAAAAGTGCAGCACATGCGTCCAAGTCGCATCAAACCCCCACATGCGCTTTTTTTGCGCACCTCTTGGCCTATGTGTGGGTCGGGAACGCGTGCATAATCGCACGCATTCCCGACCTGCAGGAAAAGCACACTGCTCTTTAGCTGACACACGGGGGGGGGGGGGGTGTTTCCATTCATTCTTAAACGCAATGTGTTTTTGCGTGCGCAAAACTACGTGCTGCCGCAGCACCATGTTCTCTGCGGCGCATTTTTAACAAGGGTTTGCATGACTTCTTTACCCGCGTTTTTCGCTCATTCAAATAATGTGCGTAAACGCGCAATAATGTCAACCCTGGCCTAAACTCTTTGCAACTGCTCCTGAAGGCTAGCTTCACATCTGTGCGTTTTTTTTTTTTATGCATTTTCGGATCCAAAGAAACGCGCTACAATCCGTTTAACCGCAATCCCAATGGGTCCCGTTCGCATTTTTGCAAATGCGTTTTTCTGGAAAGGCAAAGGGACTTTTTTTTATTTATTTATTAATTTACGGCGTATTCAGTGCAGTTCCAGAGCTTCAAACGCTGCGGGCAGCTTTTTTTCTTTAAGTGCGTTTTTTTTTTTTTTTTTTTTAAATTAATTAATTTATTTTGCCCCCAGCACAGTGCTTTTTTGGCTCCATAGACTTCAATGAAATCGCATCGAAAAAAGCATGTGCATTTTTTTTTCCATTACAAATTAACACCTATCAACATCCACACAAAAAAGTGCCACAAAAACGCATCAGCTGCACCTAGCCGAAATGAATTTGCGGCGTATTTAACGCAGTTCTAGAGCTTCAAACGCTGCGTGTGTACAGCTCTCTCCACTCCCCATTTCAGAATCATTGCTTGGGGGTCAGGCAAAAAAAAAAACGGGTCCAAGTCCACATGAAAAAAAGGCCATTTGATCGAATGCGTCAATCGATTGCTTCAATTGGATGATAAATTATTATTATTATACAGGATTTATATGGCGCCAACAGTTTGCGCAGCACTTTACAATAATAAATAAATAATAAATAAATAATTTTTTCGACGCCTGTAAAGTTCGAATCGCAGAACTCGTCGCCGCCATATCAACTAAATTCCTAACCCTTGTGTGATGACACCGCGCGGAAATTTTTTTTTCTTTGGCAAACAGAAAGCGTCAGCTTTCGGGGGGTTAACTGTCATTTTTTTCTTGGCTGCGTTCTCCTCCTCCTTTTTAAAAAAAAAAAAAAAAAAAGGTCCAAGCCCACATGAAAAAAAGGCCATTTGATCGAATGCGTCGATCGATTGCTTCAATTGGATCATAAATTATTATTATTATTATACAGGATTTATATGGCGCCAACAGTTTGCTCAGCGCCTTACAATAATAATTAAAATAAATAAAAATAAAAAAATTATAATTGGCTGCGTTCTCCTCCTCCTTTTTAAAAAAAAAAAAAAAAAAAGGGTCCAAGCCCACGTAAAAAAAAGGCCATTTGATCGATTGCTTCAATTGGATCATAAATTATTATTATTATTATACAGGATTTATATGGCGCCAACAGTTTGCGCAGCGCCTTACAATAATTAATAAAAAATAATAAATAAATCATTTTTTCGACGCCTGTAAAGTTCGAATCGCAGAACTCGTCGCCGCCATATCAATTAAATTCCTAACCCTTGTGTGATGACACCGCGTGGAAATTTTTTTTTTTTTCCGGCAAACAGAAAGCGTCAGCTTTCGGGGGGTTAACTGTCATTTTTTTCTTGGCTGCGTTCTCCTCCTCCTTTTTAAAAAAAAAAAAAAAGGTCCAAGCCCACGTGAAAAAAAGTCCATTTGTTCGAATGCGTCGATCGATTGCTTCAATTGGATCATAAATTATTATTATTATACAGGATTTATATGGCGCCAACAGTTTGCGCAGCGCTTTACAATAATTAATAAATAAAAATATAAAAATAATAAATAAATAATAAATAAAACATTTTTTTTCGACGCCTGTAAAGTTTGAGTCGCAGAACTCGTCGCCACCATATCAATTAAATTCCTAACCCTTGTGTGATGACACCGCACGGAAATTTTTTTTTTCTTCGGCAGAGTCAGCTTTTGGGGGGGTTAACTGTCATTTTTTTCTTGGCTGCGTTCTCCTCCTCCTTTTAAAAAAAAAAAAAAGGGTCCAAGCCCACGTGAAAAAAAGTCCATTTTTTCGAATGCGTCGATCGATTGCTTCAATTGGATCATAAATTATTATTATTATACAGGATTTATATGGCGCCAACAGTTTGCGCAGCGCTTTACAATAATTAATAAATAAAAATATAAAAATAATAAATAAATAATAAATAAAACATTTTTTTTCGACGCCTGTAAAGTTCGAGTCGCAGAACTCGTCGCCACCATATCAATTAAATTCCTAACCCTTGTGTGATGACACCGCACGGAAATTTTTTTTTCTTCGGCAGAGTCAGCTTTTGGGGGGGTTAACTGTCATTTTTTTCTTGGCTGCGTTCTCCTCCTCCTTTTTAAAGAAAAAAAAAAAAAAAAAGGGTCCAAGCGCACGTGAAAAAAAGGCCATTTGATCGAATGCGTCGATCGATTGCTTCAATTGGATGATAAATTATTATTATTATACAGGATTTATATGACGCCAACAGTTTGCTCAGCACTTTACAATAATAAATAAAAAATAATAAATAAATCATTTTTTCGACGCCTGTAAATTTCGAATCGCAGAACTCCTCACCGCTTATCAATTAAATTCCTAACCCTTGTGTGATGACACCGCGCGGAAAAACTTTTTTTCTTTGGCACACAGAAAGCGTCAGCTTTTGGGGGGGTTAACTGTCATTTTTTTCTTGGCTGCGTTCTCCTCCTCCTTTTTAAAAAAAAAAAAAAAAAGGGTCCAAGCCCACGTGAAAAAAAGGCCATTTGATCAAATGCGTCGATCGATTGCTTCAATTGGATCATAAATTATTATTATATAGGATTTATACAGCGCCAACAGTTTGCTCAGCGCCTTACAATAATAAATAAAAAAAAATAAAAACATAATAAATAAATCATTTTTTTGACGCCTGTAAGGTTCAAATCGCAGAACTCGGCGCCGCCATATCAATTAAATTCCTAACCCTTGTGTGATGACAATTTTATTTTTTTTTTCAGCAAACAGAAAGCGTCAGCTTTTGGGGGGTTAACTGTCATTTTTTTCTTGGCTGCGTTCTCCTCCTCCTTTTAAAAAAAAAAAAAAAAAGGGCACGGCGGTGCCTATTGTGCGATTAGCGTGCGTTTTGAAAGATGACATCAGTAAACACACACGCCAGGGCGATGGGAGGCAGAAGGAGACCTTTTCTGCTACACAGCTGTCAGTCAGAGGCAGCGAGGCCAGCCGTTGGAGCGTCAGCCTTGAATAACAGCCTCCGCTCGCTTGCCTGCATGTGTGTGGCTTGCCCACCCACACTACACTGTGCCTTCGCCAAGGATGGGTGTTGTCACCAGCGGAAGACGAGAGCCTGGCTTTAACAATGTGATACCTCCTATTTTTTTTTTATTTTTTTATTTTTTCATCGCCGGCGTCCGTCACGGAAGGTAACGAGGTAAGCGAGCTCTCATTTCCTCTCCCAAAATTGCATTTCAATTACAAAAAGTCGTCTTTTTTTTTTATTATTATATTAGCAGCTGCTGTAACATCCTTTTAAGAATCCACAGGTGCATTTCAATAATAATAATAATAATAATAAAAAAAAAAAAAAGACCGCAAATGCATTTAACAAGAGATTGCGGCGTGATATTTTCCAGCCGAGCGTCTTATTTTTTCATTTTATTTTTTTTTTCTTAAATGGCATTTTTTTTTTTATTATTTTAGCAGCTGCCGTACCATCCTTTTTAAGAATCCACAGGTGCATTTAAATAATAATAATAAAAAAAGATCGCAAATACATTTAACAAGAGATTGCGGCGTGATATTTTCCAGCCGAGCGTCTTATTTATTTTTTTTTCTTAAATGGCATATTTTATTAAATTATTTTAGAAGCTGCCATAGCATCCTCTTTAAGAATCCACAGGTGCATTTAAATAATAATTAAAAAAAGACCGCAAATACATTTAGTGAGAGATTGCGGCGTGATATTTTCCAGGCGAGCGTCTTATTTTTTAATTTTTTTTTTTTTTTCTTAAATGGCATTTTTGTTTTTTATTATTATTTTAGCAGCTGCCATAGCATCCTTTTTAAGAATCCACAGGTGCATTTAAATAATAATTAAAAAAAAGACCGCAAATACATTTAGTGAGAGATTGCGGCGTGATATTTTTAGCCAAGCGTCTTATTTTTTTAATTTTTTTTTTTCTTAAATGGCATTTTTTTTTTTTATTATTTTAGCAGCTGCCATAGCATCCTTTTTAAGAATCTACAGGTGCATATAAATAATAACAATAAAAAAAAGACCGCAAATACATTTAACGAGAGATTGCGGCGTGATATTTTCCAGCCGAGCGTCTTATTTTTTAATTTTTTTTTTTTCTTAAATGGCATTTTTTTAAAAATTATTTTAGCAGCTGCATTAGCTTTCTTTTTAAGAATTCACAGGTGCATTTAAATAATAATAATAATAAAAAAAAAAAGAGCGCAAATACATTTAATGAGAGATTGCGGCGTGATATTTTCCAGCCAAGCATCTTATTTTTTATTTTTTCTTAAAAGGCATTTTTTTGTTTTTATTATTTTAGCAGCTGCCATAGCATCCTCTTTAAGAATCCACAGGTGCATTTAAATAATAATAATAATCATAATAATAATTTAAAAAAAGAGCGCAAATACAGAGATTGCGGCGTGATATTTTCCAGCCGAGCGTCTTATTTTTTAATTTTTTTTTCTTAAATGGCATTTTTTTTTTTTTAATTATTTTAGCAGCTGCCATAGCATCCTTCAAAAATCCACAGGTGCATTTAAGAAAAAAAAAAAAAAAAAAGACCGCAAATACATTTAATGAGAGATTGCGGCGTGATATTTTCCAGCCGAGCGTCTTATTTTTTTTTTTTTCTTAAATGGCTTTACCTAAAAGAATTACCTGTTAAAAAAAAATTGTGAAAAAATTATTTACCTATTAAAAAAAAAAAACACAAATATTCGCGAAAATAGATACCGCTCGCATTTTCATCCGCAATGATTTTTTTATCTTTACACCCACAATAGGTAGAAGTAGAAAAAAATAAAAATTAAAAAATGTTGCAGCAGAAAGCATAAGCGGCGTTTTTGTTTTGAACAAATATTTTATTTTTTAATATGTAGCAATAATAATATTAATATATTAATAATGACAAAAATAATCGTTACAATGTATCGAACGTTCTAAGTGCAGAATTTTCAGAGCTGCGGATAGGAAAGAATTTTTTTTTGAACGGTGTCATTTTCAGAGCTCAGTCCGCGTGTGGGATTCGTTTGGCGAGCGTGAGATTTTTACGCCTTGCTGCGTTTGCAACGTGGCGGGATTTCGATGGTGGCGCGCCTGCCGGCGAATGGGTTAAATCGGAGGCGCTGAAAACCTCACGTGGTGCTGAAAGCCTTCCAGCTTCGTCTGCGATCGAACGTGTTGCCTGCGTTTTTGAAGAAAAAACGTATGCGTGAATATGCATAGGGGAATGTGGGGGAGGGGGGATCTGTTTGGCTCAAGAACTTGCAATCTTTTTTTTTTTTTTTTTTTTTTTTGAAATGGTACGATTTGTAATTTTGAGTGTTTCAGATCTCCAGGAGCATGTTGGATTTTAATCGCTTTGTGAGCGATCGCTGCATTTGATCCGCGGGGGGATTTCGAGGGAGGCGCCGGCTGGTGAGGGGTTAAATCTGAGGCGCTGAAAACCTCACGTGGTGCTAAAAGCCTTCCAGCTTCGCATGCGATCGAACGTGTTTTATGTGTTTCAAGTGATTTAAGTATGGACCTATGGGTAAACATTCAAAGGGGGTGGGGGGGTCCTGCTTGGCCAAGGAGCATACAATCTAAATTTTTTGTTTGATTTATATATTAAAAAAAAAAAAAATATATATATAAATATATACATTTTTCGAGATCTTGGAACAGAAGGAGTTGAAGTCTTATCAGATTTGCTGCAGCCCTTTGTATGCTTAGAGACCCCGGAGTTTACTGAAAGACATAATTATTATTATTATTACTACTATTATTTTTATTTGTATTACTACTAATATTATTACGATTGTTTTATAAATTAGTATTATCATTACTACTAGTATTTCTATTATTACTATTGTATTACAATTATTTTTAATATTTTTACTATTGTTATAATTTTGATTACCTGTATTATTATTCATATTAATATACAAATAATAATAAAAATATTGATTTTTATTATTATCACTTTTCTTTTTATTATTATTTTTATTACCTTATTATTTATACTACATTGTTATTATTTTAATATTTTTTATTTTTATTACTACTATTCTTTTTATTAGTATTATTTTGATTACCTTATTACTATTTATATTACATTATTATTTCTATTTTTATTACTATTATTTTTATTACCTTATTATTTTTACTACATTATTATTTTATTATTTCTATTTTTATTACTACTATTCTTTTTATTAGTATTATTATTATTATTATTTTGATTACCTAATTGCTATTTTTATATTTCATTATTATTTTATTTTTATTACTATTATTTTTGTTACCTTATTATTTTTACTACATTATTATTATTTTATTACTCTTTTTATTACTACTATTCTTTTTATTATTATTATTATTATTATTTTTATTACCTTATTATTTTTACTACATTATTATCATGTTATTAATACTCTTTTTTATTACTACTATTCTTTTTATTAGTATTATTTTGATTACCTTATTACTATTTTTATATTTCATTATTATTTTATTTGTATTACTATTATTTTTATTACCTTATTATTTTTACTACATTATTATTATTTTATTACTGTTTTTATTACTACTATTATTTTTATTATTATTATTATTATTATTACCTTAATAATAATAATAATATTATTATTACTTTTTATTATTATTATTATTATTATTATTATTTTGATTACCTTATTACTACTTTTATTACATTATTATTTCTATTTTTATTATTTGATTATTATTTCTATTACTATTATTATTATTATAATTATTATTGCTACTACTACTGTTTTTATTTTAAATTATTATTACCTTATTTTTATTACATTATTATTTCTGTTTTTATTACTATTTTTATTATTACTACTATTTTTTATTATTATTATTACTATTTTATTTTTGTAATTAATATTATTATTGGACAATTCTTGAAGCATCCTAATCATGATCATTTTTACGATATTACAGTAGGGAGGAGAGTTTTGATCTCTCGGCTGCTTTGCTATCTTTAGACATAATTGGAAGACAATGACATAAATGGCACTTTGTACAAGGAAGATTCTCATTGGTCAAGCCCAGCAAATGACGCAACATACTAGAGGCACCTTAAAGTGTATAAAAACCCAAGAACGAAAAAAAAAATTAAATGTTGAAACAAAAAGTAATATATATAACAGCTTCCCAGCCTTTTAGATGTGGTGGCTGAATTAGTTTTCTTTTCTCAGGATATTCTTTCCCCCTTTATTTTCACCTGGTGGATCCTGCCATTAAGTTACTTCCGGCCCTAGGGTGACAACGTGCACTCAGCTTATTGTATCTATAAGGAAGCGTTGTCACTCGTCTTTTACATGGGGGGAGGTCCTCCTGTAGTTCACAGAAGAGAGCTGGGAGTGATTTGAGATTACATCGCAGAAACTTTTTTAATTTTCTATTTTGGACCTCTGTCACATGGGCGACCGAGAGGGCGGTACTGCAGTCAAGCCGTAGTTTTGCCACCCCCCCCCCCTTACCACCCATCTAAATGCTGTACATGCTTTGCATCACAGCCGCAACAAATTCAACACGGGATGCCGATGGGCGGTTGACGTAAATTTGGCAAACGCATGGCTCAGGCATGCGGCACATTGGACCCATATAAAGTTGCCGTTCGGCAAAAAAAAATCAGGCGCACCTTCTGAACATCTGATGGCGGTTGTCTAGCCGTCCTGTAACAAACGTGCAACCTTGGATATACAAGTGTGAAGTTCCAGAACAAAAATGAGCAAATGATGGAAGCTTCTGAGCCCAGGTCATCCCGGACCAGCCCCCAACTAGCCCCGGCCCCCAACATCCCTGACCAGCCCAGGTCATCCCGGACCAGCCCAGGTCATCCCGGACCAGCCCCCAACATCCCGAACCAGCCCAGGTCATCCCAGACCAGCCCCCAATTAGCCCCAGCCCCCAACATCCCGGACCAGCCCCCAACATCCCAGACCAGCCCCAACTAGCCCCAGCCCCCACCATCTCAGACCAGCCCAGGTCATCCCGGACCAGCCCCAACTAGCCCCGGCCCCCAACATCCCAGACCAGCCCAGGTCATCCCGGACCAGCCCCAACTAGCCCCAGCCCCCAACATCTCAGACCAGCCCAGGTCATCCCGAACCAGCCCCAACTAGCCCCAGCCCCCAACATCCCAGACCAGCCCAGGTCATCCCGGACCAGCCCCAACTAGCCCCAGCCCCCAACATCCCTGACCAGCCCAGGTCATCCCAGACCAGCCCCAACTAGCCCTGGCCCCCAACATCCCTGACCAGCCCAGGTCATCCCGGACCAGCCCCCAACTATCCCCAGCCCTCAACATCCCTGACCAGCCACCAACTAGCCCCAGCCCCCAACATCCTGATCCACCCCAGATCATCCCGGACCAGCCCCAACTAGCCCCAGCCCCCAACATCTCAGACCAGCCCAGGTCATCCCAGACCAGCCCCAACTAGCCCCGGCCCCCAACATCCCTGACCAGCCCAGGTCATCCTGGAGCAGTCCCCAACTAGCCCCAGCCCCTAACATCCCAAACCAACTCAAGTCATCCCACCTTAGCCCCAGCCCCCAACATCTCAGACAACCCCAGATCATCCCGGACCAGCCCCAACTAGCCCCAGCCCCCAACATCTCAGACCAGCCCAGGTCATCCCAGACCAGCCCCAACTAGCCCTGGCCCCCAACATCCCTGACCAGCCCAGGTCATCCCGGACCAGCCCCCAACTAGCCCCAGCCCTCAACATCCCTGACCAGCCCCCAACTAGCCCCAGCCCCCAACATCCTGATCCACCCCAGATCATCCCGGACCAGCCCCCAACTAGCCCCAGCCCCCAACATCCCTGACTAGCACAGGTCATCCCAGACCAGCCCCCAACATCCTGGACCAGCCCCCAACTAGCGTTAGCCCCCAACATCCTGATCCACCCAAGATCATCCCGGACCAGCCCCCAACTATCCCCAGCCCCCAACATCCCGGACCAGCACAGGCCATCCCGGACCAGCCCCCAACTATCCCCAGCCCCCATCCCAAACCAGCCCAGGTCATCCCGAATCAGCCCCAACTAGCCCCGGCCCCCAACATCCCAGACCAGCCCAGGTCATCCCGGACCAGCCCCCAACTAGCCCCAGCCCCCAACATCCCAAACCAACCTAGGTCATCCCGAACCAGCCCCCAACTAGCCCCAGCCCCCAACTAGCCCCAGCCCCCAACATCCCAGACCAGCCCAGGTCATCCCGGACCAGCCCCCAACTAGCCCCAGCCCCAAACATCCCTGACCAACCCAGGTCATCCCGGACCAGCCCCCAACTAGCCTCAGCCCCCAACTAGCCCCAGCCCCCAACTAGCCCCGGCCCCCAACATCCCTGACCAGCCCAGGTCATCTCAGACTAGCCCCCAACTAGCCCGAGTCCAGGTCATCCCGGACAAGCCTCCAACTAGCCCCAGCCCCCAACATCCCAGACCAGCCCCCAACTAGCCCCAGCCCCCAACATCCCTGACCAGCCCAGGTCATCCCAGACCAGCCCCCAACTTGCATTTTGGACAGTGATAAGAGAAGCTGCGCAGCAATGAACTCCTCTCTTCGTCACTCTGCTCTCCCCTCCCTGCAGGTTTCTTGTCGCAGCAGAACAATGAATGCATTGTTGGGCCATTCATTTTGAATCACAGCACACAAAGGGAGCGCACTGCAACGCATGGGTGGGCAGGGCTGGGGATAAGGAAGTGGGGGGCAGCGTCTTCATGTGGAGGGGGGGAGGTGCTTCATGGTCAGCACCATACAGTGGTGGGCAACTAGCAGCTCACGACCTCCCTTCTCATGGGCCATGATTTTGTGTCACACTGCACTCCAGCATGCCCACTTTTACCCCCCCCCTCCATTTGCCCCAACCGCCCACAGCCAACAGGTAAAGCATGCCACCAATGCGCCCCGGCTGCTGAAAAGAAAGCAAATGGCCATGCTGCGGGAGAATGGGAATGCCAGAGCACACCGGGTGGTATGCCCGTCTATGTCCTGTATTAACAGTGGGGGGGGGGGGGGGTGCAGTTCTGCATCTCCCCCCCCCCCCCGGGAGAACCTGTCCCGGCAGCTACACAATGTCACATAGTGATGATTATTCATACAATGCGGCAAATGTCACATTTAATGCACAACTGCTGACTTTTTTTTTCATGTCCAACATGCAGCATTTAAAGACCATAATACTTACCTCCTGGCTTCAGTGCTTTTCCCTGCAGTACTTATATTCCGCCACTAGATGTCCTCAGTTTTCCAAGTTGAATGATGACCAGTGTTGTTCAACGGAGAAGACTGAGGAGGTACAGTGAGTGCAGGGTGTCATGAGGACGTTCAGTGACCGCAGGGTGTCATGAGGACGTATAGTGAGTGCAGGGTGTCATGAGGACGTACAGTGAGTGCAGGGTGTCATGAGGACGTACAGTGACCGCAGGGTGTCATGAGGACGTACAGTGACCGCAGGGTGTCATGAGGACGTATAGTGAGTGCAGGGTGCCATGAGGACGTACAGTGAGCGCAGGGTGTCATGAGGACGTATAGTGAGTGC
This sequence comes from Staurois parvus, assembly GCF_062004578.1. Lineage (NCBI taxonomy): Eukaryota > Metazoa > Chordata > Amphibia > Anura > Ranidae > Staurois > Staurois parvus. Next base: position 658,085 of record NW_028318752.1, read on the forward strand.
AGGGTGTCATGAGGACGTACAGTGAGTACAGGGTGTCATGAGGACGTACAGTGACCGCAGGGTGTCATGAGGACGTACAGTGAGTGCAGGGTGTCATGAGGACGTACAGTGACCGCAGGGTGTCATGAGGACGTATAGTGAGTGCAGGGTGCCATGAGGACGTACAGTGAGTGCAGGGTGTCATGAGGACGTACAGTGACCGCAGGGTGTCATGAGGACGTATAGTGAGTGCAGGGTGCCATGAGGACGTACAGTGAGTGCAGGGTGTCATGAGGACGTAATGAGCACAGGGTGTCATGAGGACGTACAGTGAGCGCAGGGTGTCATGAGAACGTACAGTGAGCGCAGGGTGTCATGAGGACGTACAGTGAGCGCAGGGTGTCATGAGGACGTACAGTGAGCGCAGGGTGTCATGAGGACGTACAGTGAGCGCAGGGTGTCATGAGGACGTACAGTGAGCGCAGGGTGTCATGAGGACGTACAGTGGGCGCAGGGTGTCATGAGGACGTACAGTGGGCGCAGGGTGTCATGAGGATGTACAGTGAGCGCAGGGTGTCATGAGGACGTACAGTGAGCGCAGGGTGTCATGAGGACGTACAGTGGGCGCAGGGTGTCATGAGGACGTACAGTGAGTGCAGGGTGTCATGAGGACGTACAGTGGGCGCAGGGTGTCATGAGGACGTACAGTGGGCGCAGGGTGTCATGAGGACGTACAGTGGGCGCAGGGTGTCATGAGGATGTACAGTGAGCGCAGGGTGTCATGAGGACGTACAGTGGGTGCAGGGTGTCATGAGGACGTACAGTGGGCGCAGGTTGTTACAAGGACCTATAGTGAGCGCAGGGTGTCATGAAGCCATCACGTCATTGAATATAACTTGGTGACCCTATTCACATCTGTGCATCCACCTGGTGTAGAACATCCATCATTATCTAGCACTTTCCTCCCCATCCTGACCGCCCCTGGCCCACCCCTTTCTTTTACTGGATTTCAGCATCACATGTGGGCGTTATCTAGCCTACCTAGGAACGCCCACTCTTCTTGACAGACACCCACCCATCAAGGCATTTTGATATTTGCATATCTCCTCCCACCACTTGCATCAGGACTCAGAGGTACCGAGACTGTGATGTTCTCAGGAAGCTATGTTCTCCCACCAGCCATGATCTGCATGCACTGCCTAGGGAAGCACAGAGGCCCAGTGATGACATAATTGGTTTTATTTTTGAAAAAAAGGAACGGAGGGAGTCCTGGCTGTGAAGTGAACTTGCACTTTAATCAGAACCCCCCCCCCCCCCCGCGCTCCCGTCTTTAGGCTGCAAAGTCTGAGCTCCTTGATATGACGCGACAGGCGGATCCTGGACGTTCTTTCATTTATTTCCCGCGTCTGCGGCGGCAAGTCGGGGCCGAAATTAATTTTCAGGCTGCAATCCGGAATTATCAGAAGTGCGGCGCCATGCCGGCAGAAATATTGGGAAGATGGTTATCACGCTGATTGCTGGCGATTTCCGCGCTCCTCCGATGGTGGGCAGGCGATTTGGCCGCAGGATACGGCTTAAAAGTTCCAGTTCTGACGCACAAACCACTTTTACAATTACCGCCAGCAGCTTCCATCGCGTCCGCGAGCTTCCAGTATCTCCAAAGGTTCTCTGAAGTCATCCGGGTGTCCCTGCAATCGTGTAAATCCCAGCGCCCCTGCAGCTCTAGGTTCACAAATGCCTGACACAGATCAGCCCCCTGCTGCAGCCTTACTACAAAGCTACAATGCACAGTCTGAGTGATCACAAAGGGGGGAGAAGAAATGCTTCCTCTGGCTACAGCAGACTGATGGCGTAGTCACCGAGGGATGGCTTTTCCCACTTCGTATGCACGATTTTTTACACGCTTTTCTTGAATGGGCTGCTCTATGGGCGACAAATGCATCAAGGAGGCTCATGGGCCATATTGTGGTGCTGAACTAGGAGCGTTTGGCGATGCGCGCTTTGTCATGATTTGTTGTGCGTTTTGGGTGCCATTAAGAGATAATGGTACCACAAGCACGCTGCGCGTTTTGCCGCATTTCTGAAAACATGAGCAGAAACGCAGAATTCTGCCCAGGGGTTCGGAGTGAGCAAATGTGACTGCAGCCCTAATTTATATATATATATATTTATTTATTTTTATGCTTAGAGACCCCTGAGTTAACCAAAATATTTATTAATAACAATAATAATAATAATATTTTAGTTAACTCAGGTGCCTCTAAGCATACAAAAAAACAAAAAATAATAATAATAAAAAAAAATCAATCTATTATTTATTTTTTTGTTTTTTTTTGTTTTGTTTTTTTTAATGCTTAGAGACCCCTGAGTTAACCAAAATATTTATTATTAATAATAATAATAATAATATTTTAGTTAACTCAGGGGTCTCTAAGCATACAAAAAAACAAAAAATAAATAATAATAATAATAATAAAAAAAAATCAATCTATCTATCATTTTTTTTTTTTGTATTTTTTTTATGCTTAGAGACACCTGAGTTAACCAAAATATTTATTAATAATACCAATAATAATAATAATATTTTAGTTAACTCAGGTGTCTCTAAGCATACAATAAAAACAAAAAATAAATAATAATAATAATAAAAAAAAAATCAATCTATCATTTATTTTTTGTTTTTTTGTATGAGTTAACTAAAAGATTATTATTATTAATAATAATAATAATAATAATAATACTAATAATAATAATAATAATAATAATAAATCTTTTGGTTTAACTCAGGGGTCTCTAAGCATAAAAAAACAAAAAAAATTATATATAGATAGATAGATATAAAATATTTATTTATTTGTTTGTTTTTTGTATGCTTAGAGACCCCTGAGTTATATATATATGTATGTGTGTGTGTGTGTGTATATACAGTTGCAAGAAAAAGTATGTGAACCCCTTGGGATTATGTGGAGTTTTGCATGAATTGGGCATAAAATGTGCTCTGAACGTCATCTAAGTCACAACAATAGAAGAACACAGTCTGCTGAACATAATACTACACAAACATTAGATGTTGCCATGGTTTAATTGCACATAACATGTAAACATTCACAGTGCAGGGAGGAAAAAGTATGTGAACCTTTGGACTTAATAACTGGTTGACCCTCCTTTGGCAGCAATAACCTCAACCAAACGTTTCCTGTAGTTGCAGATCAGACCTGCACAACGATCTGGAGTCATTTTGGACCACTCCTCTTCACAAAACTGTTTCAGTGTAGCAATATTCTTGGGATGTCTGGTGTGAATCGCTCTCTTAAGGTCATGCCACAGCATTTCAATCGGGTTGAGGTCAGGACTCTGACTGGGCCACTCCAGAAGGCGTATTCTGTGCTGTTGCAGCCATTGTTTTGTTGAATTACTTGTATGCTTTGGGTCATTGTCCTGTTGGATCACCCATCCTCTGCGGAGCTTCAGTTGGCAGACAGATGGTCGTACATTTTCCTGCAAAATGTCTTGATAAACTCTGGAATTCATTTTCCCATCAATGACAACAATCCGTCCAGGCCCTGAGGCAGCAAAGCAGCCCCAAACCATGATGCTCCCTCCGCCATGTTTCACAGTGGGGATGAGGTTTTGATGTTGGTGTGCTGTGCCTTTTTTTCTCCACACATAGTGTTGCGTGTTCTTCCCAAACACCTCAATCTTGGTTTCATCTGTCCACAGTATATTTTGCCAGTAGTGCTGTGGAACATCCAGGTACTCTTTTGCAAACTTCAAACGTGCTGCAATATTCTTTTTGGACAGCAATGGCTTCCTCCGTGGTGTCCTCCCATGTACTCCATTCTTGTTTAATGTTTTCCTTATTGTAGATGTGTCAACAAAAATGTTAGCATGTGCCAGAGATTTCTGTAGGTCTTTAGCTGACACTCTGGGATTCTTCTTTACCTCATGCAGCATTCTGCGCTGTGCTCTTGCAGTCATTTTTACAGGAGGACCACGCCTAAGGAGAGTAGCAACAGTGCTAAACTTTCTCCATTTGTAGACAGTCTGTCTTACCGTGGACACATGAACATCAAGGCTTTTGGAGATACTTTTGTAACCCTTTCCAGCTTCATGCAAGTCAACAATTCTTGATGGTAGGTCTTCTGAGAGCTCTTTTCTGCGAGGCATGGTTCACATCAGACAGTGCTTCTTGAAACCAGTAAACCCAAAACAGGTGAGTGTTTTTTAAGGGCAGGACAGCTGTCAGCAACACATCCAATATCATCACACTGATTGGAGTCAAGGTTGGCTCACTCCTGGCTCCAATTAGCTCTGGGAGAAGTCATTAAGCTAGGGCCTCACATACTTTTTCCTCCTTGCACTGTGAATGTTTACATGTTATGTGCAATTAAACCATGGCAACATCTAATGTTTGTGTATTATTATGTTCAGCAGACTGTGTTCTTCTATTGTTGTGACTTAGATGACGTTCAGAGCACATTTTATGCCCAATTCATGCAAAACTCCACATAATCCCAAGGGGTTCACATACTTTTTCTTGCAACTGTATATATATATATATATATAACTAAAAGATGATTATTATTAATAATAAATATTTTTTTTTGTTTTTTGTATGCTTAGAGACCCCTGAGTTATATATATATATATATATATATATATATATATATATATATGTATGTATATTGTGTGTATATATATATATATATATATATATATATATTGTATGCTTAGAGAACCCTGAGTTAACTAGAAAACTATTATTAATAATATTAATAAATATATGTGTTTTTTTTGTTTTTTTGTATGCTTAGAAACCCCTGAGTAACTAAAAGATGATTATTATTAATAATAAATACATTTTTTTTTGTTTTTTGTATGCTTAGAGACCCCTGAGTTAATATATATATATATATGTGTGTGTGTGTATATTGTATATATTTTTTTTTTTGTATGCTTAGAGACCCCTGAGTTAATATATATATATATATATATATATGTGTGTGTGTGTGTGTGTATATTGTATATATATTTTTTTTTGTATGCTTAGAGAACCCTGAGTTTACTAAGACATTATTATTATCATTATTTTATAAATAATTATTTTTACTTATTATTATTTTTTTACTATTGTTATTACTATTTTATAATTATGAATTATTATTATATTTTTTATTGTTAATTATTATTATTATTATTAGCCATTTGCTGAAGGATCCCAATCTTAATAATTTTTACGATATTACAGTGGGCAGCAGAGTGTTGATCGCTCGGCTGCTTTGCTATCTGTAGCCATAATCGGAAAACAATGAAGTAAAATGATACTTTGTACAAGGAAGAATCTCATTGGTCAAATCCAGCAAATGACACGATAGATTAGGCAGATTGAAGTGTATCCAAACCCATTAAGACCTAACCGGGGCTACGCGTTTTGCCGGGCGGAAACGTGCAATTCTGTCCCACTCTTTCAGAGCGAATGTGACTGCGGCCTTGTTGATAAAAGGTGTTTTTTTTTTGTTTTTTTTTTCTTGGGGGGGGTGGGGTTTTCTTTTTTTTTGGGGGGGGGGGGAGGGTTGGGATTTTTTTTTTTTTTTAAGTTGATGGTATTTTGCGCCTTGTCAGAAATGTACTAATGCAGTAAAGTTAGTGACCGGTCCACTTGACATAATCTGTTTAGTCTCCACATTGAGCTCCAGGGAAAGCACCTTAATACCCATCTGTGTTATCTGCCAAAGGATTTGTAATTCCACCCAGCCGCACCTCTGCCGGCCAGCGGGGTGACACCACTTTCCCCGTTTGGGTTTAGGAATCCATCGGTGTCACCACCTCCCTCACCCCCAGCCTGGGTGCTGGACAATAAAATGCTTACGAGTTGAAATGTCAGCATACAATAAGGGGTCTGTGTGTATAAAACTTTCCTTGTGCAGATGTGACAAACATCCGTACAATCGGGACAAAAAGTGCCGCACTAGGGGCCACTAAAAAGTGCCATCTAGGGGCCACTATACATAGTTTAATGATTGAGGTATTCCAGAAAAAAAAAAAACACTTTATGGCCCTTAGGTGGCGCCGATGATATAGGAACTACACATATTAGAGAAAATACGGCAATTCTCATCCTTTATTATATCCGTAGAGGGAACATTTTAAACATCGACCCCACCCCCTCCCATGGTCTATATTTCAACCAAAAATTTTAATATTACTAAATGTCCTTATAGCAAATATGTCCCCCCCCCCCCCACAATCTTAAGAAACAGTTTAGGAGCCCCCCACGCTCCCCAACTGTCTTACTTCACGACATATACGTTTTGTTTTATAGAAATGATTGCTTCTGGCAAAAAGAAAAAATTACAAAAAATTTGGTAAATCTTAAAGATCAGAACATCTGTTTCTTCCATTTCTACTTTTTATCCTGCATAGGTGAGATGAATGGTGGAGCCTGATTGGCTGGGCAACAGTCTACGAATGAGACGCTTCAGTGCACACGAGGTCCCAAGTGTCCTCAGCCTGAAATGTATTTAAATATCTCATGTAAATTGGCTTTAATTATTTTCCCTGACTAATTAATTGGGGAATAATTAAATCTCTCAAATTATTAATTTGATATAAACATTTGCCATGGCTGGTTAACTATAAACAGCTCTCGAAACCGTGCGCACAAATAATGCTGACCGAAAGTCATCGAGGACTCGGCACTTGTTCCTCAGGCTGTAGGCCCCAGACCTCATGGTTTCAAGGAACTTGTCCTTTGCTCCATGTACAATGATCCAAGAAGAAAGATGCTGCAGTCTGATAATGGTTCCGTCTAATAGTCCGCTCTTCTTGGCACATCCTTCTCGAACTCCTTCCTTTAACGTGTTCCACTTTGAAGAGATTAATTGTTGATTGACGTAGACCTCATGGCCTTTAAGCGTCACCAAGGACTCGGCACTTGTCTCTTAGACTTTAGGCCTCAGACCACATGGCTTCAAGGGGCTTGTTCATGCGCCATGTACCATAATCCAAGAAGAAAGATGCTGCACTCTGGTAATAGTTCTGTCTAATAGTCCTCTTCTCTTCGCACATCCTTCTCAAACTCCTTTATTAACGTGTTTCACTCTGAAGAGGTTGTTGAGTAACGTAGACCTCATGGCCTTTAAGCATCATCAAGGACTCATCACTTGTCCCTTAGACCTAAGGCAACTGATCTCATGGTTTCAAGGAGCTTGTCCTTGCTCCATGTACAATGATCCAAGAAGAAAGATGCTGCGCACTGATAATGGTTCCGTCTAATAGTCCGCTCTTCTTGGCACATCCTTCTCGAACTCCTTCCTTTAACGTGTTCCACTTTGAAGAGATTAATTGTTGATTGACGTATACCCCATGGCCTTTAAGCGTCATCAAGGACTCGGCACTTGTCCCTTAGACTTTAGGCCCCAGACCTCATGGCTTCAAGGAGCTTGTTCATGCGCCATGTACCATAATCCAAGAAGAAAGATGCCTCACTTCGATATCGGCCTTGTATAAAAATGTATTCCTCCTAGCATGTCCCACCTATAGTCCTTTCTCTAAAGTGTTGCACTTTGAAGAGGAACGTAGACCTCATGGCCAGTATAGCATTGAGGTTACCCTCATCCAGGCACTCAAATTGCTCTGTACATCTCCTAGTACAGGTGTAGTCTTCAAGGAGCTTGTCAATGCTCCATGGACAATAATCCATAAAGAAAGATGTCTCACTTCAATACCCGTCTCGTAAAAAGTTTATTGCTCCTAGCATGTACTGCTCAAACTCTTGCCTCAGCCGTGTTTCACTCAGAAAAGCTTAATCATAGAGTAGAAGACCTTATAACCAGTATAACGTAGAGGTGACCCCATTCCAGGCACTCAAATTGCTCCATACATCTCCTACTTCAGCTATAGTGTTTAAGAAGCTTGTCCTTTGCTCCATGTACAATGATCCAAGAAGAAAGATGCTGCACTCTGATAATGGTTCTGTCTAATAATCCACTCCTCTTCGCACATCCTTCTCGAAATCCTTTTAACGTGTTTCACTCTGAAGAGATTGTTGAGTAACGTAGACCTCATGGCCTTTAAGCATCATCAAGAACTCGGCACTTGTCCCTTAGACCTAAGGCAACTGATCTCATGGCTTCAAGGAGCTTGCCCTTTCTCCATGTACAATGATCCAAGAAGAAAAATGCTGCAGTCTGATAATGGTTCCATCTAATAGTCCACTCTTCTTGGCACATTCTGTTTGTACTTCTTTGTTTAACGTGTTTCACTCTGAAGAGATTAATTGTTGATTAACGTAGACCTCATGGTCTTTAAGCGTCATCAAAGACTCAGCACTTGTCCCTTAGACTTTAGGCAACTGATCTCATGGCTTCAAAGAGCTTGTTCATGCGCCATGTACCATAATCAAAGAAGAAAGATGCCTCCCTTTGATATCGGCCTTGTATAAAAGTGTATTCCTCCTAGCATGTCCCACCTATAGTCCTTTCTCTAAAGTGTTGCACTCTGAAGAGGAACGTAGACCTCATGGCCTGTATAGCATTGAGGTTACCCCCATCCAGGCACTCAAATTGCTCCATACATCTCCTAGTACAGGTGTAGTCTTCAAGGAGCTTGTGCATGCTCCATGGACAATAATCCATAAAGAAAGATGTCTCACTACAATACCCATCTCGTAAAAAGTTTATTGCTCCTAGCATGTACTGCTCAAACTCATGTCTCAAACGTACTTCACTCAGAAAAGCTTAATCATAGAGTAGAAGACCTTTTGACCAGTATAGCATAGAGGTGACCCCATTCCAGGCACTCAAATTGCTCCATACATCTCCTACTTCAGCTGTAATGTTTAAGGAGCTTGTCCTTTGCTCCATGTACAATGATCCAAGAAGATGCTGCACTGGTTCCGTCTAATAGTCCACTCTTCTTGGCACATCCTTCTCGAACTCCTTCCTTTAACGTGTTTCACTCTGAAGTGATTGTTGAGTAACGTAGACCTCATGGACTTTAAGCGTCATCAAGGACTCGGCACTTGTCCCTTAGATTTTAGGCCCCAGACCCCATGGCTTCAAGGAGCTTGTTCATGTGCCATGTACAATAATCCAAGAAGATTACTTCGATATTGTTGGCCTTGTATAAAAGTGTTTCCTCCTAGCACATCCCACCCATACTCCTTTCTTTAAAGTTCTCTAATGGTTCCGTAGAATAGTCCATTCTTCTTGGCACATCCTGCTCGAACTCCTCCTTTCTTTAACATGTTTCACTCTGAAGAGATTAATTGTTGAGTAAGGTAGGCCTCATTGCCTTTAAGCATCAAGGACTCGGTACTTGACCCTTGGACTTTATGTCCCAGACCTCATGGCTTCAAGGAGCTTGTTCATGCGCCATGTACAATAATCCAAGAAGAAAGATGCCTCACTTCAATATCGGTTTTGTATAAAAGTTTCCCACCTATACCCCGTTCTCTAATGTGTGAACTCTGAAAATCCTAATGCTAGAGTAATGTAGACCTCGTACCCAGTATAACATAGAGGTGACGCCCATCCAAGCACTCGCATTGCTCCATACATCTCCTAGTTCAGGTGTAGTCTTCAAGGAGCAAGTCCATGCTCTATGTACAATAAACCAAGAAGAAAGATGCCTCACTTCAATATTTTGCTTGTATAAAAGTTTATTCCTCTTAGTACATCCCACCTACACTCCTTTCTCTAACCTGTTTCACCCTGAAGAACTTAATCCTAGAGCTTGTCCATGCTCAATGTAAATAATGCAATAGGAAAGATGTCTGACTCCGATACCAATCCCATGCTTCTAGTACGTATCACCCAAATTCCTGTCTCTAACATGTTTCACGCTGAAATGCTTAATGATAGAGTAGCATAGACCTGGTGTAACGTAGAGGTGACCCTGTTTTAAAACTCAGATTGCTCCATACATCTCCTAGTTCAGGTGTAGCCTTCAAGGAGCTTGTCCATGCTCCATGGACAATAATCCAAGAAGAAAGATGCTGCGCTCTGATGATGGTTCTGTCTAATATTCCTTTCTTCTTGGCACATCCTTCTCAAGTATAACATATAGGTGTTCACAATCAAGGAACTCACCTTGCTCTATACATCTCCTACTTCAGGTGTCGTGTCCATGGACAAGGAGCTTGTCCATGCTCCATGGACAATATTCCAAAAAGATAGGTGTTTCACTCCAATACCAGTCCCGTATAAAAGTTTATTGCTCCTAGCTAAACTCCTGTCTCTAACCATTTTTCACCCCAAAAAGCTTAATAATGGAGTAGGAGACCTCATGGCCAGTAGAACATATAGGTGACCAAGATCCAGGAACTCACCTTGCTCTATACATCTCCTACTTCAGGTGAGGTCTTCAAGGAGCTTGTCCATGCTCCATGGACAATATTCCAAAAAGATAGGTGTTTCACTCTGATACCGGTCCCCGTGTAAAAGTTTATTGCTCCTAGCTCAAACTCCTGTCTCTAACCATTTTTCACTCCAAAAAGCCTAATAATGGAGTAGGAGACCTCATGGCCAGTAGAACATATAGGTGACCACGGTCCAGGAACTCACCTTGCTCTATACATCTCCTACTTCAGGTGTAGTCTTCAAGGAGCTTGTCCTTGTTCCATGTACAATAATCCAAGAAGAAAGATGCTGCGCTCTGATGTTGGTTCCAAACTCCTATCTCAAAGTCATTTTACTCTGAAGAGATTAACTTTGTAGACTTCCTGGTCTGAGACCACAGAGGTGACCTCCGAGCCCTATGTTCTGGAAACTTCTTCCAGAGGCAAGGGGGAGGTAATCAAACTTTCAGCTCTGGAAACCCAGAGGAGACCTTACACAATCAATCCCCGCTCCATTGACGACAACGGAACCAAAAATTCCTTCTCGAACTCCTTTCTCAAACTCATTTTTACTCTGAAGAGATTAACTTCAGAGTATTGTAGACGTCATGGTCTGTACAACAGAGGTGACCTCCGAGCCCTATGTTCTGGAAACTTCTTCCAGAGGCAAGGGGGAGGGAATCAAACTCTCAGCTCTGGAAACCCAGAGGAGACCTTACACAATCAATCCCTGCTCCATTCACGACAACGGAGCCAAAAATTCCTACTCGAACTCCTTTCTCGAACTCGTTTTTACTCTGAAGAGATTAACTTCAGAGTATTGTAGACTTCATGGTCTGTACAAAAGAGGTGACCTCCGAGTCCTATGTTCTGGAAACTTCTTCCAGAGGCGGGGGGGAGGTAATCAAACGTTCAGCTCTGGAAACCCAGAGGAGACTTTACCCAATCAATCCCTGCTCCATTCACGACAACGGAGCCAAAAAGTTACATTTACCTTGCAACCTAACCAGAAGAGGGACCACTTGCCCACCATGAGGATAGACGTAACCACATTCTACTACCACCACCAACGAGTTGGTAACTCAAAGGATGGAGAAGATTGATTAAAGTGCACCTAAAACTGTTCATGAAGCCGTAACAGCACCACCTAATGGTCAGAGTCCAAAGCGATGTTTTACGAAACCATCAGTAGATATCAACGCGTTTCATGGACTACAACACAAATAAAAAAAATTAAAAATATGAGATCCTTTTTGGCAATAATTGTACCATCCAGTACCATGACAGGGTCTTCCAGCACCCAGTGAAAGGATCCAGAATGGCACCCCCCCACTGTTATTGCATGCTGTAGAATGCATTTATAGTTTGCCCTCTTGCTTCTCTGCACCCAGGGCAACTGGCCCTTCTGCCCACCCCTTGTCCTGGCCCTGGTGCCATGTGTTGTAATAATTCGAGGATTGTTTTTTATGTGGTCGTTTTGCAGCATCCGTTGCCTTTTAAAGAGTGAGGCCCGGCCATACCTGGTTCGAAAATCGACCGATTTTTCGTAAGAATAATCGGACGCTTTTCGCTCTGTTAGTGAGGTCCATGGCACCGGCCGATTTTTGTGGTTCCTCCCCTTTTCGGCGATCGGGGCATGTTGGAAAATTTGTGAAAAACGACCGATTTTCGACTCAACTATGGTCAAATCATACGATTGTTTTTCCAAAAAGAATATGCGCATGAGCCGTGATTTGGAAGGAACAGATGTTTCGCCTGTTATATGGGGTGAACTTTATGATTCGGTCGGCCGATTTTCGAAATCAACGATGGCGCCATCGGATTACCGAGCGAACAATGTTTTCCGATTTTCGGACGAAAAATCGTTTGGAATTCGAACCATGTATGGCCAATTTTGTTGAGAAAAAAAAAAAAACCCTCCCCTCCGGGTGATCTATGCACACTGCAGGGATTTTAACAAACTTTGTTGCAGATTCCTTCCCTTTTTTTTTTTTTCTATTCTGAAGAAACGGAAATGGCAGTTCGTCTGTGTCCATGTGGAAAGCGAATCTAATTGTCATTCAGCTGCTGCACTTGCAGGGTTCTGAGCAGGGGCGGACTGACAACTCATGGGGCCCCCGGGCAATAGGGGATCATGGGGCCCCTGTGTCCTTGCCCAAACTCAAAAAAGCCTATGAAAAAGGTACCAGGGGCATCTCATGGGGCCCCCTACTGGCCCCGGGCCCTCGGGCAGCGCCCGAGTTTCCAAATAGTCAGTCCGCCCCTGGTTCTGAGGAATGTGGCAGGGTCTGCATCCCTTTTAGACCTGTTTTCCTATTGGGAGTATCTCACCAAAAATGACATTTTTGTTGCAGGGGATGCCCAAAACCTGACGTGTAGCTTAGTTCAGGCTTCTGGGAAAATGAGGGAGCCAATCACATAAGCAGGAAATGACATTTTGAAGGGGGCGGAGGGGGGGGGGTGCAAGCATTCACCATCTGTGTACAGAATGTCTGCTGGTAGCCACATTGAATTTTACGGAAAATTGCAAACTGAAGAGGGAAGTCCTCTTTTTAATAAACTACAATAATTACAATTATTAATTAATAATTAATAATCTACTATAATTTGACTTGTGTCGCAATCGTATACGCAATATATATATATTTTTTATTTGCTTTTTTTTTTTTGGCATGAAAGTGGAGTTACCCTTTAAGGAAGTTATTTCTGTCCTTGTCCTTTTTATAGCATGCTTTTTATATTCTATAGGAACTTGTGTATCCTTTCTTCTTTTTTTTTTGACTTGTGTTGTAGCCCTGATGAGAGGAGTGTCTGAAGCCCTGAAACGCGTTGGATTTTTTCAACTGAAAGGGGGGGGGGATTAAAAATGCGCGGTAGAGACGTGTTCTTAGTGCCGCCGCCCCCCCCAATGGTCCCCCCTTAAACTGCAATGGGGGAGGGGGGTCATATGACGGGCCTGTAATGCTTTGCGGGTGCGGCAAAACCTATCTGTGACCATTTCCTGTAGTAGGTCTGCAGTCTCTGACCATTTCCTGTAGTAGGTCTGTAGTCTCTGATCCTCTCCTGTAGTAGGTCTGCAGTCACTGACCATCTCCTGTAGTAGGTCTGCAGTCTCTGATCCTCTCCTGTAGTAGGTCTGCAGTCTCTGATCCTCTCCTGTAGTAGGTCTGCAGTCTCTGATCCTCTCCTGTAGTAGGTCTGCAGTCTCTGACCGTCTCCTGTAGTATGTCTGCAGTCTCTGACCATCTCCTATTGTAGGTCTGCAGTCTGTCACCATCACTTGTAGTAGGGCTGCAGTCTCTAACCATCTCCTGTAGTAGGTCTGCAGTCCCTGACCATCTCCTGTAGTAGGGCTGCAGTCTCTGACCATCCTCTGTACTATGTCTGCAGTCTGTCACCATCACTTGTAGTAGGTCTGCAGTCTCTGACCATCTCCTGTAGTAGGTCTGCAGTCTCTGACAATCTCCTGTAGTAAGTCTGCAGTCTGTCACCATCACTTGTAGTAGGTCTGCAGTCTCTGACCATCTCCTGTAGTAAGTCTTCAGTCTGTCACCATCACTTGTAGTAGGTCTGCAGTCTCTGACCATCTCCTGTAGTAAGTCTGCAGTCTCTGACCATCTCCTGTAGTAAGTCTGCAGTCTGTCACCATCACTTGTAGTAGGTCTGCAGTCTCTGACCATCTCCTGTAGTAGGTCTGCAGTCTCTGACCATCTTCTGTAGAAGGTCTGCAGTCTCTGACCATCTCCTGTATCATGTCTGCAGTCTCTGACCCTCTCCTGTATCATGTCTGCAGTCTCTGACCATCTCCTATAGTAGGTCTGCAGTCTCTGACCGTCTCCCGTAGTAACTCTACAGTCTCCTGCAGCATCACATATACTGAATATAATGTGTGGCCCCCAGTGATACTGAGGCTGCAGCTAAGCCCCCCTCTATATATGAACATCCCAGGAGCCTGGAAGATTCTCAGCCGCTGTCGATCGGCTCACCGTTCCCTAGATCCTGTCTATGTTCCACATTCCATTAGATGGGACTTGTGTCCAGGGGCGGACTGACAACTCATGGGGCCCCCGGGCAATAGGGGATCATGGGGCCTCTGTGTCCTTACCCAAACTCAAAAAACCCTATAAAAAGGTACCAGGGGCATCTCATGGGGCCCCCTACTGACCCCGGGCCCTCAGGCAGTGCCTGAGTTTCCAAATGGTCAGTCCGCCCCTGCTTGTGTCTCTCCTGTCCGCATGCTTCATGTATTGAGCTGCAGCCACTTGATTCGCCGCGTTCTTTTTTTCCGCATCAGCCAGTGAGGGGACCCAGCAGAGCTTGTCCTGGAAAATATTAGTTCTTTACCGAAAAAAAAAAAACCTATGGAAAGAGATCACCCCGGGGTGCCGGCGCCAACAATTTTTGGCAACTATTTTGAATCTCGGATCATCGGTGGCGTCACACACACATCTGCTGACTGTTTACCGATATCTCTCCCTGATGGCAATTAAATAAAAAAAAAAAAAAAAAAAAAGACCCTTTAGGATCCAGTGGGGGGGAGATGTCAATATTTTCTCCCGGTAATTGAAGCTTTCGCCGCTAATGAATTCCATGTAAACAGCAACTGTCTCCACCTGCTAATTAATTCGACGTGACTGTCGCCCGCCGCGTGGCTCGTCGAATAAAAATATCTTTTCGCACAGCGGCTGAGTGGTTAGCACTTCCGCCTCGCGGCACCGGGGTCATCGGTTCCCATCCGAACCTTCCGCGTCTGCATGGAGTTTGCATGTTCTCTCCCCGTGCCGGCGGGGTTTCCTCCCACGCGCCAAAGACATGCTGGTAGGTTAATTGGCTGCCTCACCTCCTAAGTGCTTTGTGTCCCCGGGAGAAAAGCGATCTAGAAATACAAATTAAATAAAAAATTTTGCTCCTTCCCGGAAAAAAAAAGAAAAAAATTTGTATATGAGCTGTTCTCATTGGCTCTGACCCTAAATGTAAAAAAAAAAATAATAATCTTTGGACCTGACCTTGTTCTTCATTTTAATTAGCTGCTTCACCCATGGAAAAAAGATTTTTTTTTTTATTCCTCAAGGCTGAATTAATGTGTCACAGCCCCGCCCCGCCCCGCCCCACCCCGCCCCTTTTTATTCTTCAAGGGAACCTGTGCTGAGAAAAATATTGAAGCTTCCATTGCTGACCACCTCCTGAAAATGAAGTTCTATCTTTGATTCTTTGGTGGGTAAAATATCTCCCGTTGAGCATTAAAAGCCTTACAGGAGTTCTAATCCTTCATTAAAAAAAAAAAAAAAAAAAAAAAAATTGCGTGGACATACCCTTTAAAAATATTATTTAGAATGCAGCAGGAGGAGTGAGACTCCTGATCTTCATTAAATAAAAAAAAAATTGGGTGGACATACCTTTTAAGAATATTATTTAGAATGCAGCAGGAGGAGTGAGACTCTTGATTCTTCTTAAAAAAAAAACAAAAAACATTGCGTGGACATACCCTTTAAGAATATTATTTAGAATGCAGCAGGAGGAGCGAGACTCCTGATTCTTCACAAAAAAAAAAAACATTGCGTGGACATACCCTTTAATAATATTATTTAGAATGCAGCAGGAGGAGCGAAACTCCCGATCCTTCATTAAATAAAAAAAAAATTGCGTGGACATACCTTTTAAGAATATTATTTAGAATGCAGCAGGAGGAGTGAGACTCCTGATCTTCATTTAAAAAAAAAAAAAATTGCCTGGACATACCCTTTAAGAATGTTATTTAAAATGCAGCAGGAGGAGTGAGACTCCTGATTCTTCATTACATAAAAAAAAAAATTGGGTGGACATACCTTTTAAGAATATTATTTAGAATGCAGCAGGAGGGGAGAGACTCCTGATCTTCATTAAAAAAAAAAATTGCCTGAACATACCCTTTAAGAATGTTATTTAGAATGCAGCAGGAGGAGCGAGACTCCTGATTTTTCACAAAAAAAAAAAACATTGCGTGGACATACCCTTTAATAATCTTATTTAGAATGCAGCAGGAGGAGCGAGACTCCTGATCTTCATTAAAAAAAAAAAAATTGCCTGGACATACCCTTTAAGAATGTTATTTAGAATGCAGCAGGAGGAGCGAGACTCCTGATTTTTCACAAAAAAAAAAAACATTGCGTGGACATACCCTTTAATAATATTATTTAGAATGCAGCAGGAGGAGCGAGACTCCTGATTCTTCATTAAATAAAAAAAAAAAATTGGGTGGACATACCCTTTAAGAATATTATTTAGAATGCAGCAGGAGGGGAAAGACTCCTGATCTTCATTAGAAAAAAAAAAAATGCCTGGACATACCCTTTAAGAATGTTATTTAGAATGCAGCAGGAGGAGCGAGACTCCTGATTCTTCATAAAAACAAAAAACCATTGCGTGGACATACCCTTTAATAATATTATTTAGAATGCAGCAGGAGGAGCGAGACTCCTGATTCTTCATTAAATAAAAAAAAAAAATTGGGTGGACATACCCTTTAAGAATATTATTTAGAATGCAGCAGGAGGAGCGAGACTCCTGATTCTTCATTAAAAAAAATAATAATTGGAGTCTGGCTCCTCCTGCTGTATTCTAAATAATATTCTTAAAGGGTATGTCCAGGCAATTTTTTTTTTTTTCATGAAGGATCAGGAGTCTCGCTCCTCCTCCTACATTCTAAATAATACTCTTAAAGGGTATGTCCACACAATTTTTTTTTTTTATGAAGGATTAGAACTCCTGTAAGGCTTTTAATGCTCAACATTTTTTTTCTCTCAAGGCTGAATTAATGTCACAGCCCCGCCCCTTTTTATTCTTAAAGGGAACCCTGGCTGAGAAAAATATTGAAGCCTCCATTGCTGACCACCTCCTGAAAATGAAGTTCTATCTTTGATTCTTTGATGGGTAAATCTCTCCTGTTGAGCATTAAAAACCTTACAGGAGTTCTAATCCTTCATTAAAAAGAAAAAAAAATTAAATTGCATGAATTGCGTAGACATACCCTTTAAGAATATTATTTAGATTGCATCAGGAGGAGCGAGACTTCTGATTCTTAAAAAAAAAATAAAAAATGTGGACATACCCTTTAAGAATATTATTTAGATTGCGGCAGGAAGGTGAGACTCCCGATCCTTCATAAAAAAAAATAATAATTGGAGTCTCGCTCCTCCTGCTGTATTCTAAATAATATTCTTAAAGGGTATGTCCACGCAATTTTTTTTTTAATGAAGGATCGGGAGTCTCACTCCTCCTGCTGTATTCTAAATAATATTCTTAAAGGGTATGTCCACGCAATTTTTTTTTTTAATGAAGGATCGGGAGTCTCACTCCTCCTGCTGTATTCTAAATAATATTCTTAAAGGGTATGTCCACGCAATTTTTTTTTTTAATGAAGGATCGGGAGTCTCACTCCTCCTGCTGTATTCTAAATAATATTCTTAAAGGGTATGTCCAGGCAATTTTTTTTTTTAATGAAGGATCGGGAGTCTCACTCCTGCTGTATTCTAAATAATATTCTTAAAGGGTATGTCCAGGCAATTTTTTTTTTAATGAAGGATCGGGAGTCTCACTCCTCCTGCTGTATTCTAAATAATATTCTTAAAGGGTATGTCCACGCAATTTTTTTTTTAATGAAGGATCGGGAGTCTCACTCCTCCTGCTGTATTCTAAATAATATTCTTAAAGGGTGTGTCCAGGCAATTTTTTTTTTAATGAAGGATCGGGAGTCTCTCTCCTGCTGTATTCTAAATAATATTCTTAAAGGGTGTGTCCAGGCAATTTTTTTTTTAATGAAGGATCGGGAGTCTCACTCCTCCTGCTGTATTCTAAATAATATTCTTAAAGGGTATGTCCAGGCAATTTTTTTTTTAATGAAGGATCGGGAGTCTCACTCCTGCTGTATTCTAAATAATATTCTTAAAGGGTATGTCCAGGCAATTTTTTTTTTAATGAAGGATCGGGAGTCTCACTCCTCCTGCTGTATTCTAAATAATATTCTTAAAGGGTGTGTCCAGGCAATTTTTTTTTTAATGAAGGATCGGGAGTCTCACTCCTCCTGCTGTATTCTAAATAATATTCTTAAAGGGTATGTCCACGCAATTTTTTTTTAATGAAGGATTAGAACTACTGTAAGGCTTTTAATGCTCAACATTTTTTTTTCTCTCAAGGCTGAATTAAGAGAGTTCTAATCCCTTCCTGGAAAAAAAAAATTGCCTGGACATGACCTTTAAAAATATAAATTTTAGGATGCAGCAGGAGGAGCGAGACTCCAATTTTTTAATTTTTTTATAAATTTGAATAAAGTGCAGGATTAGAACTCCTTTTTCATGCTATCCAGAAGAGATTTACCGCTCCTTCCTGCCCTGCTGCCAATGATTTCATCAGACAGGAAGGGGGGGGGGAACTGTCCAATAGGGACGCAGATAGAAATAAAAAACTAACAGGGGGGGGGGTTCTAGTTTTCCCATATGCTAAAAAACAAACAAAAAACCCCTGCACAGCCTTGACAGATGGACATGCACTTTAAATGGGAGACATGCACTTTAAATGGAAGATCCTATAGGACTGCAGCAGGTAGGCGGAGTTGGGAACTCAGAAGCAGAGATCTCATTGAATTAGGCCGGCCATACATGGGTCGATTTCTGAACGATTTTCTGTTCAAGACCTAAGAATAATCGACCAATTTTTGCTCTGTTAGCGGGGCAATGGCACCGGTCGATTTTCGCGGTTCCTCCCCATTTCATCTATCGGGAAAATTTGTGAAAAACAACCGATTTTCGAAATCATTGGTGGCCCCATCGGATTACAGAACGAACGACGTTTTCGATTTTCGATCGAAAAATCGTTCGGAATTGGACCCATGTATGGCCTGCTTAAGTTCCCAAGCAGTATGGATAGTAATGACCCCGCCCGCCACTTCCCGGCTCCGCTTGTTTCATCCGAAGTCGTCCTCCCTGCACAAACGGCCCCGAGAGTCGCCCCGGCCCCCGAGGTGCGCATGAACACGCATGTACGGGTGACGGCGCGCCTCCGTTTCCGCGACATCCGAGCGCCGATTAGCGAGGAATCCGAGAAGCCGTTTGCCAATTATTTATTTATAAGCCCCTCTCCTGGCTCATGATTTCCATATAAACACAGCCGACGGCTAATTACTGACACGGCTCCTGATTGCTAATGAATTCCTTCCCGGCACCCAGATGACTCAACTCTGCGCCGAGCCGATCGGAATGTGACGCGGGGCGATCGTCAGAGAGGGGAATCCTTCTACAAGAAGACCTATGGAGACAGAGAAACACGATTTATAGTTTGAGGGGTCACTCCACCCCAAACACCTTTTGTGTCCATTATGAGGGGTTCCCACCATCTCTGTGCTGAGTTCCCAGGTCTGTACACCCGCTGTGCCCATTATGAGGGGTTCCCACCATCCCTGTGCTGAGTTCCCAGGTCTGTACACCCGCTGTGCCCATTATGAGGGGTTCCCACCATCCCTGAGCTGAGTTCCCAGGACTGTACACCCGCTGTGCCCATTATGAGGGGTTCCCACCATCCCTGTGCTGAGTTTCCAGGACTGTACATCCGCTGTGCCTATTATGAAGGGTTCCCACCGTCCCTGTGCTGAGTTCCCGGGTCTGTACACCCGCTGTGCCCATTATGAGGGGTTCCCACCGTCCCTGTGCTGAGTTCCCGGGTCTGTACGCCTGCCGTGCCCATTATGAGGGGTTCCCACCATCCCTGTGATGAGTTCCCGAGTCTGTACACCCGCTGTGCCCATTATGGGGGGATCCCACCATCCCTGTGCTGAGTTCCCGGGTCTGTACACCCGCTGTGCCCATTATGACGGGTTCCCACCATCCCTGAGCTGAGTTTCCAGGACTGTACACCCACTGTGCCCATTATGAGGGGTTCCCACCATCCCTGTGCTGAGTTCCCGGGTCTGTACACCCGCTGTGCCCTTCATGAGGGGTTCCCACCATCCCTGTGCTCAGTTCCCAGGTCTGTGCACCCGCTGTGCCCATTATGAGGGGTTCCCACCATCCCTGTGCTGAGTTCCCAGGTCTGTACACCCGCTGTACCCATTATGAGGGGTTCCCACTATCCCTGTGCTGAGTTCCCGGGTCTGTACACCCTCTGTGCCCATTATGAGGGGTTCCCACCATCCTTGTGCGGAGTTTCCAGGACTGTACACCCTCTGTACCCATTATGAGGGGTTCCCACCATCCATTATGGATTTTACATACATTCTTTTTTTATGGAAAATGTAGCAGGAGCTGGACCGGGACACCCAAAACTCCCAGGTGGACAGGAACAGCGTCAGGAATTCTGGTCGGGGACATTGTTCAGGCACTTCCTGTTAAAGGGTGACAACTCTCCCTCCCTATCTTCAAATTACGTTCTTGCGTTGTCACCTGTCTCCTGGGTTTCCAATGACTACAAGTCACTGGACACATTTTGTACAGACACGGTCCACTGCCATCACCGTCCAAAAACCCGCCCTGAGAAATGCCGTGCCGCCATAGCCGGGGTATGTGTCGTTGGGAAGTGGGTGCAAAGAGGCTGCAGGAGATCAGCAGCACTGAGAAGCAGCAAAGCACAACAAAGGTTAAAGCAAGCATTTTGTGAAGGCAGCTTTTTGCGCAGTGCAGAGAGAGCGCTAGATGACATTCCGCTCTGGCTGACATCGACTTTATATACAGATGTATTAAACCCGCAGCGAAGGCATGGCAGGGCGACCTCGGTGACACCGCCTTGTTCTGGATAATGGCGTCTCTAAGGGAACGACAAGCCATCCGTATGTTTTATTCATTGTGTTACTTTTTTATTTTCCACATTCGTACGGATTCTTGTGTTGTCAGAAGTTTAGCTCTTCCACAGAAAGTTTTTATTTTATAAAGTGGAGACTTTGTACGCCGAGCTGGAGACCGGAGATGAAACAACCGACCAACACGTTTCACCGGTTGTGTTTGGTGCTGGTTACAAAGAATTCCTGGGATTGGAGACGTCAGGCCTAGAAAGAACTGTCGGTGTCCCCTATATAATAGCAATTCCTAATTACCTCGACGCTATGCTCAATTTCTTATTACAGTGATGACTTACTTCGTCAGGGGCAGATTTGCTTTTCTTCATCATGGGCAGATTTGCATTTCTTCATCAGGGGCAGATTTGCTTTTCTTCGTTAGGGCAGATTTGCTTTTCTTTGTCGAGGACAGATTTGCTTTTCTTCGTCAGGGGCAGATTTGGTATTCTTCGTCAGGGGTAGATTTGCTTTTCTTTGTCAGGGGCAGATTTGCTTTTCTTTGTCAGGGGCAGATTTGCTTTTCTTTGTCAGGGGCAGATTTGCTTTTCTTCATCAGGGGTAGATTTGCTTTTCTTTGTAAGGGGCAGATTTGCTTTTCTTCGTCGAGTACAGATTTGCTTTTCTTCATCAGGGACAGATTTGGTATTCTTCGTTAGGGGCAGATTTGCTTTTCTTTGTCAAGGGCAGATTTACTTTTCTTCGTCAGGACCAGTTTTGCCTTTCTTCTTTTTCTTCGCCCCTCTTTGTCAGGAGAAGTTTATCCTTCATCGCTTGGGGCAGTTTCGCTTTTTTTCATCAGGGGCAAATTTGCTTTTTTTTTTATATAGGGGTAGTTTTCTCTTCTTCATCAGGGGCATATTTGCTTTTCTATGTTGGGGCAGTTTTCCCTTCTTCAAGGGCAAATTTTCTTTTCTTCATTGGGCAGATTTTCTTTCTTCATTAGGAGCAGTTTTGCCCCCCTTTGTCAGGAACAGTTTACCCTTCATCATATGGGGCAGATTTGCTTTTCTTCATCAGGGGCAGATTTGCTTTTCTTTGTCAGGGGCAGATTTGCTTTTCTTCGTCGAGGACAGATTTGCTTTTCTTCTCTCTCTTCACCGCTGTTTGTCAGGAGCAGTTTATCCTTCATCGCTTAGGGAAGTTTCGCTTTTTTTCATCAGGGGCAAATTTGCTTTTTTTTTTATATTGGGGCAGTTTTCCCTTCTTCAAGGGCAAATTTTCTTTTCTTCATTGGGCAGATTTTCTTTCTTCATTAGGAGCAGTTTTGCCCCCCTTTGTCAGGAACAGTTTACCCTTCATCATATGGGGCAGATTTGCTTTTCTTCGTCAGGAGAAGGTTTCCTTTGTCAGGGGAGGTTTTCACTTTTTTTTTTAATCAGAAGCAGTTTTTCCCCCTCCCTCTTTGTCAGGAGCAGTTTATCCTCCATCGCTTGGGAAAATTTCACATTTATTTGTCAAGAAGCCAATTTTGCTTTTCCTCGTTGGGGCAATTTTCCCTTCTTTGCCAGGGGCAGATTTGCTTTCTTCATTAAGAGTTCTCCTTTCTTAGTGAGCAGTTGAGAGAGAGAGAAGCAAGAAGGAGGGAAGTAAAGATAGAGAGAGAAGCAAGAAAGAGGGAAGTAAAGAGAGAGAGAAGCAAGAAAAAGGGAAGTAGAGAGAGAGAAGCAAAAAAGAGGGAAGTAAAGAGAGAAGCAAGAAAGAGGGAAGTAAAGAGAGAAGCAAGAAAGAGGAAAGTAAAGAGAGAGAGAAGCAAGAAAGAGGGAAGTACAGAGAGAGAGAAGCAAGAAAGAGGGGAGAGAGACAGAAGCAAGTAAGAGGGAAGTAAAGAGAGAGAGAGAAGCTAGAAAGATGGAAGTAAAGAGAGGGACGCAAGGAAGAGGGAAGTAGAGAGAGAGAAGCAAGAAAGCGGGAAGTAGAGAGAGGAGATTTGCTTTTCTTCGTCAGGAGCAGGTATTCACTTTTTTTTAAATCAGAAGCAGTTTTGCCCCTCCCTCTTTATCAGGAGCAGTTTATCCTCCATCGCTTGGAGAAATTTCACATTTATTTGTCAAGAGGCCAATTTTGCTTTTCTTTGTTGGGGCAATTTTTCCTTCTTCACCAGGGGCAGATTTGCTTTCTTCATTAGGAGTTCTCCTTTCTTAGTGAGCAGTTGAGAAAGAGACAGAAGCAAGAAGGAGGGAAGTAAAGAGAGAGAGAGAGAGAGAGAGAGAAGCAAGAAAGAGGGAAGTAGAGAGAGAGAGAAGCAAGAAAGAGGGAAGTAGAGAGAGATAAGCAAAAAAGAGGGAAGTAGAGAAGCAAGAAAGAGGGAAGTAAAGAGAGAGTGAGAAGCAAGAAAGAGGGGAGTAAAGAGAGAGAGAAGCAAGAAAGAGGGAAGCAAAGAGAGAGAGAAAAGCAAGAAAGATAGAAGTAAAGAGAGAGGGAGAGAAGCAAGAAAGAGGAAAATTGAGAGAGAAAGAAACAAGAAAGAGGGAAGGATAGAGAGAAGAAAGAAAGAAAGAAAGAGAAAGAAAGAAAGAAAGAAAGAAAGAAAGAAAGAAAGAAAGAAAGAAAGAAAGAAAGAAAGAAAGAAAGAAAGAAGGGAAGTAGAGAGAGAGAAGCAAGAAAGAGGGAAGTAGAGAGAGAGAAAGAGAGAGAAGCAAGAAAGATGGAAGTAAAGAGGGAGAGAAGCAAGAAAGAGGGAAGTGTACAGAGAGAGAAGCAAGAAGGAGGGAAGTGTAGAGAGAGAGAAGCAAGAAAGAGGGGAAGTAGAGAGAAAGAGAAGCAAGTAGAGAGAGAGCAAGAGGGAAGAAAAGAGAGAGAGAGAGAATCAAGAAAGAGGGGGAAGCAAAGAGAGAGAAGCAAGAAAGATGGAAGGAGAGAGAGGGGAGGGAGAGAGAAGCAAGAAAGATGGAAGGAGAGAGAGAAAGAGAGAGAAGCAAGAAAGATGGAAGTAAAGAGGGAGAGAAGCAAGAAGGAGGGAAGTGTAGAGAGAGAGAAGCAAGAAGGAGGGAAAGTAGAGAGAAAGAGAAGCAAGTAGAGAGAGAGCAAGAGGGAAGAAAAGAGAGAGAATCAAGAAAGAGGGGGAAGTAAAGAGAGAGAAGCAAGAAAGATGGAAGGAGAGAGAGGGGAGGGAGAGAGAAGCAAGAAAGATGGAAGGAGAGAGAGAAAGAGAGAGAAGCAAGAAAGATGGAAGTAAAGAGGGAGAGAAGCAAGAAGGAGGGAAATGTAGAGAGAGAGAAGCAAGAAAGAAAGAGGGGAAGTAGAGAGAAAGAGAAGCAAGTAGAGAGAAAGAGAGAGAGCAAGAGGGAAGTGTAAAGAGAGAGAAGCAAGAAAGATGGAAGGAGAGAGAGGGGAGAGAGAGAAGCAAGAAAGAGGGAAGGAGAGAGAGAGAGAGAGAGAGAGAGAGAGAGAGAGAGAGAAGCAAGAAAGAGGGAAGTAAAGAGAGAAAAGCAGAAACGAGATGAGTGAGGAGGAGGAGGGAGAAAGATAGAGATGAGGGAGAAAGAGAAGGAATGAGAGGGATAAGAGAGAGATGAAAGAATTAAGTGAGGAAGAAGAGATGATAAAGAAAGAAAATAGAGAAAGATGAGAAATAACTGAGTCACATATTCTTCCAGTTAATAAATGCCGGCTGTGATATGGGAGATGGCTGTCTATAATTGGAGCTGCAGAGAGTCTTGTGACTACTCCCTTCTCCAATTCTGCTTTGAACAAAAAGACCCCTGACCTATATTAAGTGTCGATGGCTCTTCCTCTCTCACCACCCCCCCACCTCAGGCACTAGCCTAGTAGTACCTCTTAGTAAATTCATGCCTGGACCCCTCACCTCCGAGCCCCGGCCTCGAGCACATTACAGAGCCGAGAATCACCTCTTCCTTCCTGCTTCAAACAAAAGCTCTTGAAAGCTCCTCGTTACTGTCTCTGACGAAGCTCCCCGCCGCCACACGGACCGCGCACCGCGCTCAAAAAGTGGCTTTCAAACGCGGGCTAATCAGAAGCGAGAGGCTGAGAGCTCGGCTTCTTTTCATGTCTGAATTTTATATTTATTTCCCTTTTTTTTTTTTTTTTTTATGTTTTTTGTTTCTTTTTCTTTTTTTTTTTTTAGCAGCACAGCAGAGAAAATTTCGCCAGCTTGGCCCAGGCTCTTTCCAGAGACATGAGAGGTCGTCGTCTGCCATTCCAGCCCTTTGTTCTAGACGGCACAAAGGTTCCCAGATGATACGTCGGCCTTTTTTTTTTTTTTTTTTAATACGAGAGGTCCCTTTCCGCCCCTCGCTCGGCGTACGTGCGTTTATTTATTTTATTTTTTTTAAATTCCTCGCCTCTTTTGTCCCAGCTTTTTAGACTCCGAAGGGGCCGGCTTGGATCAAGGCCAATTATCAGAAGGCTTTGTGGCGGATTGAAAGGAAGGGTGGCATCGGCTGGAGCGCGGGGAGACGTGCGGGCAGATTCGGGCGAGGACGGCGGCGCTAATTGTTCCCGGGGCCTGAAACGCGGAGATCAGACGCGATTGTCTTGGGTTAACGCACAGGAAAAAAAAAGAAAACGAATTAAAAGGGACTCCTAATTACATAGCCAAGCGGGGGAATGTGCGTCGGAGAATTCTGTACGCTTCTTTAGATTTCTATAGGGGTCTTAAAGGGGAAACCATCGACTTTCTCCATTTTTTTTTTGTGATACATTTTATTTGTCTTCATGTAAACACTTCAATCGGCGTGTTGTGTTGTTGCTGCGTCTCTGTGTGACGGTTGTCATGATATCTGTTCAGGGTGGCAGCCATAGTTGTCCATTGTATGTGCCTTTGGCTTCATAGCATTGCACAGTGACCAGGGGCGGACTGACCATTCGGAAACTCAGGCACTGCCCGAGGGCCCGGGGTCAGTAGGGGGCCCCATGAGATGCCCCTGGCACCTTTCATAGGCTTTTTTTGGGTGTGGTTTGAGTGTGGGCGAGGACAGTGGGGCCCCATGATCCCCTATTGCCCAGGGGCCCCATGAGTTGTCAGTCCGCCCCTGACAGTGACCGTTCTTTTTTACCAGGGGTCTCCAAACTGTGGCTTGTGGGCCAAATACGGCCTGCTGCAAGATTTTATCTGGCCTTCTGATGTAAGAGGGGACCCTGATAGGGACTCTGATGTAAGGGAGGATCTTATGTAACGGGACATGCTGTAAGGGGGCTCTGATGGGGACTCTGATGTAAAGGGGCACTTTGACGGGGACTCTGATGTAAAGGGGCGCTTTGACGGGGACTCTGATGTAAAGGGGCGCTCTGATGGGGACTCTGATGTAAAGGGGCGCTCTGATGGGGACTCTGATGTAAAGGGGCGCGCTGATGGGGACTCTGATGTAAAGGGGCGCTCTGACTGGGACTCTGATGTAAAGGGGGGGGGGGCTCTGATGTGGACTCATATATATATATATATATATATAAAAGGAGGAGTTGATGTAAAGGGGCTTTGATGGGGGACTATAATGCACTGAGGGACTCTGATCTGGTAATCTAATGTAGGATGGGCTTTGATGGGAACTTGAGGCAAGGGGGCTCTGATGGGGACTCTGATGTAAAGGGGGACACTGATGTGGACTTTTATGTAAGGAAGGGATTTGATGTAAGGGGACACTTTGATGTGGACTCTTATGCAAGAGGGAATCTAATGTAAGGGGGACTTTGATGGGGACTTGAGGCAAGGGGGCTCTGATGGGGACTCTTATGTAAGGAAGGGATTTGATGTAAGGGGACTTGATGTAAAGGGGCTTTGATGGGGACTATAATGCACAGAGGGACTCTGATCTGGAAATCTAATGTAGGGGGGCTCTGATGGGAACTTAAGGCAAGGGGGCTCTGATGGGGACTCTGATGTAAAGGGGGATACTGATGGGGACTCATATTATATAAGGAGGAGTTTTTATGTAAGGGGACACTTTGAAGGGGACTTGATGTAAAGGGGCTTTGATGGGGACTATAATGTACAGAGGGACTCTGATCTGGAAATCTAATGTAGGGGGGGGGGGGGGGGGCTTTGATAGGAACTTGAGGCAAGGGGGCTCTGATGGGGACTGTGATGGAGACTTTCATGTAAAGAGGGGGATCGGATGTAAGGAGGACTTTATGGGGATTTGAGGCAGGGGGGCTTTAATGGGGACTCTGATGTGGACTTTTATGTAAGGAAGGGATTTGATGTAGGCTGTAGGGGACACTTTGAGGGGGACTCTGATGCAAGAGGGAATCTAATGTAAGGGGGACTTTGATGGTAACTTGAGGCAAGGGGACTCTGATGGGGACTCTGATGTAGACTTTCATGTAAGGAGGGGGATTGGATGTAAGGGTGACTTTGATGGGGACTTGAGGCAGGGGTCTTTAATGGGGATTGTGATTTAAGAGGCGGGGACTCTGATGGGGACACTTATGTAAGGAAGGGATTTGATGTAAGGGCACACGTTTATGGGGACTCTGATGTAAGGAGGGACTCTGATGTGGATTCTTATGCAAGAAGGAAATCTAATGTAGGGGGGACTTTGATGGGGTCTTGATGCAAGGAGGCTCTGATGGGGACTCTGATGGAGACTTTCATGTAAGGAGGGGAATCTGATGTACAGATGACTTTGATGGGGACTTGAAGCAAGGGGGCTCTGATGATGGCTCTTATGTAAAGGGGGGACTCTGATGCGAACTCTCATGTAAAAAGAGACTATGATGGCGACTCTCATGTAAGGTAGGGATTTGATGTAAGGGAACACTTGGATGGGGGGGCAGATGGGGACTCTGGTGTAAGGAGGGAATCTGATTTAAGGGGAACTTTGATGGAACTTGAGGCAAGGGAGCTTTAATGGGGACTCTGATGAGGACTCTCATGTAAGGGGGAGGAATCTGATATAAGTGAGACTTTACATACTTGATGCAAGGGGGCTCTAATGGGGACTTTAATGTAAGAGGGGGATCTGATGTAAGGGGGACTTTTATGGGGACTCTGATGTATGGGGGGGGGGGGGCACAGATGTAAAGGATACTCTGTTGGGGACTCTCATGTAAGGGGGAGGAATCTGATATAAGTGGGACCTTAGATACTTGATGCAAGGGGGCTCTGATGGGGACGTTAATGTAAGAGGGGGATCTGATGTAAGGGGGACTTTGATGGAGACTCTAATGTAAGGGTGCTCTGATAGGGACTTTTGATGTAAGGGGGGCTCTAATGTAAGAGGGGGATCTCATTTAGGGGGATTTTGGTGGGGACTTGAGACAAGGGGGTTCTTATGGTGTCTCTGATGTAAGGGGGGGGGGGAGTCTGTTGGAGACTCTAATTTAAGTGGAGAATCTGATAGGGACTCTCATGTAAGGGAGAGATTTGATGTAAGAGTGACTTTTTATGGGGACTTAATGCAAGGGGGCTCTGTTGGGGACTCTGATAGAGACTGGAGTGGGGGTGGTTCTGATTTAAGAGGGACTTTGATAGTGACTTCATGCAAGGGGGCTCTGTTGGGGACTCCTACAGGGCTGCACAGTTGACTCATCTACTTTTAAATCAGACTGGATATCCACTATGTCCCTGGTGGGCACCCCTCAGTCCATAGACCTCGTGTGACTGTCCCTGGTGGGCACCCCTCAGTCCATAGACCTCCTTGTGTGACTGTCCCTGGTGGGCACCCCTCAGTCCATAGACCTCCTTGTGTGGCTGTCCCTGGTGGGCACACCTCCATCTATAGACCTCCTTGTGTGACTGTCCCTGGTGGGCACCCCTCAGTCCATAGACCTCCTCATGTGGCTGTCCCTGGTGGGCACCCCTCAGTCCATAGACCTCCTTGTGTGACTGTCCCTGGTGGGCACACCTCCATCTATAGACCTCCTTGTGTGGCTGTCCCTGGTGGGCACCCCTCAGTCCATAGACCTCCTTGTGTGGCTGTCCCTGGTGGGCACACCTCCATCTATAGACCTCCTTGTGTGGCTGTCCCTGGTGGGCACACCTCCATCTATAGACCTCCTTGTGTGACTGTCCCTGGTGGGCACCCCTCAGTCCATAGACCTCCTTGTGTGGCTGTCCCTGGTGGGCACACCTCCATCTATAGACCTCCTTGTGTGGCTGTCCCTGGTGGGCACCCCTCAGTCCATAGACCTCCTTGTGTGGCTGTCCCTGGTGGGCACACCTCCATCTATAGACCTCCTTGTGTGGCTGTCCCTGGTGGGCACCCCTCAGTCCATAGACCTCCTCATGTGGCTGTCCCTGGTGGGCACCCCTCAGTCCATAGACCTCCTTGTGTGGCTGTCCCTGGTGGGCACACCTCCATCTATAGACCTCCTTGTGTGGCTGTCCCTGGTGGGCACCCCTCAGTCCATAGACCTCGTGTGACTGTCCCTGGTGGGCACCCCTCAGTCCATAGACCTCCTTGTGTGGCTGTCCCTGGTGGGCACACCTCCATCTATAGACCTCCTCATGTGGTTGTCCCTGGTCCCCACTTACCCCGTTAGCCTCCAACATCAAGCGGTCACATGGTGGCTAGACAAAGGACCCAGAGCCTCCAGAGTCAGCACATTAACCCCTCAGTGGCCAGTCCCCAGGATTTGCACATTGACCATTCAGTCAGTGTATTACCTCTGACCGAGATGACCGAACTCCCCCTGACAACGCCTTCACATGCATTTCTCTCCAGAAGGACGGTGCCACCTTCATGTTCAGGCATCATCCAGGATCCCCATCTACTTCCTGGACTGAGATGTCCGCTCAGGGATGGCACAATCACGTACACCCTGGTGCCTGTGCAGTTTTTGGTTCACAAATGTCTTGACACAGATCAACCTCTGCTGCAGCTTGTTAAAATGTACAGTCTGAGTGATCACCGGGGGGAAAGAGACTGAGGAAATGCTTTCATCTGCCAGCAGCACAATGGTGGCATCCTCTCAGCCTAGTAAAAAGCCACTAAAATGAAGCTCAATGATGGTTTTTCAATGATAAATGGTGGAGCTGCATAGTGACAGGTCAGGAATTTATCAGTGCAGACTTCTATAGTTACTGAACCACACATGTTTTTTTCATTTTTTTTTTTAATTTTTTAGCTTTCAAGGCATACAGGGATAATCAATGCAGTTCTGACCTGTTTTATACCTCTCAGCCGTGTTTTAAATCCAATCCACGCACTTATTTTAAAGCACGCGGCTAAGGGGACTCAGCTGGGCTAATGCACGCTTATTGTTCGCAGAATTTTTTATTTTTTTTTCCCCCAGAATAATTCATATCATGAAGAAAAAAAAGAAAAAAAAAAAAAAAAAGAAAGAAATCACTCATCGGAGGGAAATGGCATTAATTGAGGCCTCGTCTTTTGTTTCTGCCAATAAAAAAAAAAAAAAAAAAAAAAAAGCTGAATACTACCCAAAAAAAAAAGGTTTTTATTAACAGCGGGGTAATGAAATATCCCAATTTTCCTGTCCTAGTTGATGGCGGCGTCACTGAAAAGGCTCGGCCCCGAAGAGGTAGGCCTCAGGTCACATAATTGGAAAAACAAGATGGGAAAGTGTTGTGGTTTTTTTTGGGTAGTATTCAGCTTTTCTTTTCTTTTTTTTTATTGGCAGAAACAAAAGACGAGGCCTCAATTAATGCCATTTTCCGTCCGATGAGTGATTTTCTTTTTTTTTTTTTTTCTTTTTTTTTGCTCTTTTATTAATGTCATTTAAATGCATTTTTTTGTTCTCTCAGCCATGCTATTGTGAGGTATGAGTGTCTCGGAGCTATTATCGCAACAATGGGAGCCACGGGTTTTTTTTGTTTTCCTTTTTTTTTTTTACATTTAAGGACAGAGCCTATTTTTGAAAAGGCGAACTCTCTTCAGCAACATGGAGGGTGTAGTAAGCTATGTAACTTTTTTTTTTTTTTTTTTATTTCTGTTATGTTATTTTTTTTTTATTTCTGTTATTATGTTTTTTTGTTTTATTTATCTTATTATTTTTTTTGTTTTACTTATCTTATTATGTTTTTTTGTTTTATTTATGTTATTGTTATTTTTTTTTCTTTATGTTATTATGTTTTTTTTGTTATTATGTTATTTGTTTTTAATTTCTGTTATGTTTTTTTTTTTATTTCTGTTATTATGTTATTTTTTTTTTATTTCTGTTATTGCGTTATTTTTTTTTTTTATTTATGTTATTATATTATTTTTTTTTATTTATGTTATTATGTTTTTTTGTTTTATTTATGTATTGTTATTTTTTTTTTATTTATGTTATTATGTTTTTTTGTTATTATGTTATTTGTTTTTAATTTCTGTTATGTTTTTTTTTTTATTTATGTTATTATGTTATTTTTTTTTTATTTCTGTTATTGCGTTATTTTTTTTTTTTATTTATGTTATTATATTATTTTTTTTTTATTTATGTTATTATGTTTTTTTGTTTTATTTATGTATTGTTATTTTTTTTTTATTTATGTTATTATGTTTTTTTTGTTATTATGTTATTTGTTTTTAATTTCTGTTATGTTTTTTTTTTTATTTATGTTATTATGTTATTTTTTTTTTATTTCTGTTATTGCGTTATTTTTTTTTTATTTCTGTTATTGCGTTATTTTTTTTTTTTATTTATGTTATTATATTATTTTTTTTTTATTTATGTTATTATGTTTTTTTGTTTTATTTATGTTATGTTATTTTTTTTTAATTTATATTATTATGTTTTTTGTTTTATTTATGTTATTATGTTTTTTTCTTTTATTTATGTTATTATATTATTTATTTTATTTATGTTTTTATTATCAGACTGAGCTACAGAAAATTCACAGTTCTTGTTGCTTTTAGAAGCCAATCCACTTCCTTGATTTGTCTCAAACCGGTAAGTCCCCGGTCACGCTGGATGCAAATTTTTCATGCGATTTGAAAAATTGCTTGCCAAGTCGCACCATGTTGTCTGCAATTAGAGCGGTCATATCGGCGCGGTTCTGATTTGGTCGGAGTCGCGCCGATTTCTAAAGTAGTGCATGCGCTACTTATGGGGCGATTTGCATAGACCTCTGCATCAGCTGTCTTGCAAATCTCACCTGAAATCGGCGCGTCATCCGACTTTGAAATTGCGCGACTTCACTGTAAGTCACATGATTTCAAAGTCGGGTTTGGTGTGACCTGGGGGGGGGGGGGAAGTTGGTTGGTAGGTCAGAGTAACATATGTTAAAGCAGAACTCCGCAGGACTGTCTGCAATGAAGACCAGGCGGTGGTCTTTTTTTTTTCTGCCCCTTCCTTTAGTTTTCTATAGTGGGTGGAGCCTATTGGCCCCTCCCCCAGCTCTGCTTGCTGCACAGGCTATAAACAGCACACTGATGATGTCACTGCTACTTTTATATGCTTTATATCTGCGTTTGCAAGGGCATTTGGTGCACAGAAAGTGGATTTATATCCTTTGCGGCAATAAAGGAAAGTTTTTTGGTGCCTTTTTTTCCACCTATAACATCAGCTGGGTCACTTTATCAAATATTCGTTGGCCGAATGTCAGAAGCCTTCATGCAAGCGGGCCGAACGTTCCCCGTATTGTTTCTGCGAGAGAAATTCCTAGATCGTCACTGCCATCTACTGGCCAAAATGCAGTATGGCTTTCTGAAACACCTAAATGAAATGTTATGCCCCATTTTGGCCACTAGATGGAGCGGAGGATATCAACTTATTCTATTTGATAGAAAAAAAATACGGGAGATTTTGGCCAGTTGGCACCAAATGCGTCTGACGTTCGGCCAACAAATGTTTTATAAATAGCCCCGAGAGTGAAACTGTTCGCTTTAATTTTCCCAAAATGTCGAATCTAAAAAACGTTTGGCGGAATTTCAACACTTTGGCGCCGATAGGGAAGGAGGATTTAGGACTCGTTCACACTGAGGCGCGGGAGAGCCGCATTCGGATCGCAGTGCCCGTGTGATCTGCTGCCCGAGTCAAAGACACCCCTGAACACAGGTCACAAACGCATTGCATTTGCCCGCACCATATGGTATGCTACAAAGGACCATGTGATGCGGTTGCCGTGCGTTTAAAAAAAAAAAAAAACCATGCCTGCGCTACTTTTATTGCAAATGAATGGGCATGAAATTGCACCGCATAGACCCGCATATGGATCGCACAGCAACAGAGAGCACGTACCTGTGCGACTCAGTCCCGGGCACAGTGTGAACCCCTTAACCCCTTCCCTACCGGGCACTTCTACCCCCTTCCTGCCCAGGCCAATTTTAAGCTTTCAGCGCTGTCGCACTTTGAATGACAATTGCGCGGTCATGCAACACTGTACCCATATGAATTTTTTTGCATTTTTTTCACACAAATAGAGCTTTCTTTTGGTATTTGCTTGTGGCTGGGGGGTTTTACTTTTTGTGCTATAAACAAAAAAAGAGCACTGATGAGGTGGCATGGATAGGCAGCACCGATGGGCAGTAATAGGCGGCACTGATTAGGTGGCATGGATAGGCAGCACTGATGGGCAGTAACAATTGGCAATGGATATGCAGCACTGATGGGCAGTAATAGGCGGCACTGATGAGGTGGCATGGATAGGCAGCACTGATCGGCAGTAACAATTGGCAATGGATAGGCAGCACTGATGGGCAGTAATAGGCGGCACTGATGAGGTGGCATGGATAGGTAGCACTGATGGGCAGTAATAGGCGGCACTGATGAGGTGGCATGGATAGGTAGCACTGATGGGCAGTAATAGGCGGCACTGATGAGGTGGCATGGATAGGTAGCACTGATGGGCAGTAATAGTCAGCAATGATGAGGTGGCATGGATAGGCAGCACTGATGGGCAGTAATAGTCAGCAATGATGAGGTGGCATGGATAGGCAGCACTGATGGGCAGTAATAGGAAGCAATGATGAGGTGGCATGGACAGGCAGCACTGATGGGCAGTAATAATTGGCAATGATGAGGTGGCATGGATAGGCAGCACTGATTGGCAGTAATAGGTGGCACTAATGAGGTGGCATGGATAAGCAGCACTGATGGGCACTGATGAGGTGGCATGGATAGGCAGCACTGATGGGCAGTAATAGGCGGCACTGATGAAGTGGCATGGATAGACAGCACTGATGGGCAGTAATAGGCGGCACTGAAGAGGTGGCATGGATAGGCAGCACTGATGGGCAGTAATAGGCGGCACTGATGAGGTAGCATGGATAGGCAGCACTGATGGGCAGTAATAGGCAGCAATAATGAGGTAGCATGGATAGGCAGCACTGATGGGCAGTAATAGGCGGCACTGAAGAGGTGGCATGGATAGGCAGCACTGATGGGCAGTAATAGGCAGCACTGATGAGGTGGCATGGATAGGCAGCACTGATTGGCACTGATGAGGTGACATGGATAGGCA
>NW_028318752.1:697500-715000 GCF_062004578.1 Staurois parvus
CAAGGGACCTCTGATGCAATGGGGAGCTCCCATGTGATGGGGGACCTCTAATGTGAGTGAGGGACCTCTGATGTGATAGGGAGCTCCCATGTGATGGGGGACTTTGATGTGAACAAGGGACCTCTGATGCAATGGGGAGCTCCCATGTGATGGGGGACCTCTAATGTGAGTGAGGGACCTCTGATGTGATGGGGGGACTTTGATGTGAACAAGGGACCTCTGATGCAATGGGGAGCTCCCATGTGATGGGGGACCTCTAATGTGAGTGAGGGACCTCTGCTGCGATGGGGAGCTCCCATGTGATGGGGGACTTTGATGTGAACAAGGGACCTCTGATGCGATGGGGAGCTCCCATGTGATGGGGGAACTCTGATGTGAGTGAGAGACCTCTGATGCGATGGAGAGCTCCCAAGTGATGGGGGATCTCTGATGTGAGTGAGGGACCTCTGATGCGATGGGGAGCCTCTGATGTGAGTGAGGGACCTCTAATGCAGTGGGGAGCTCCCATGTGATGGGGGACCTCTAATGCAGTGGGGAGCTCCCATGTGATGGGGGACCTCTGATGTGAGTGAGGGACCTCTGATGCGATTGGGAGCTCCCATGTGATGGGGGACCTCTGATGTGAGTGAGGGACCTCTGAGGCGATGGGGAGCTCCCATGTGATGGGGGACCTCTGATGTGAGTGAGGGACCTCTGATGCGATGGGGAGCTCCCATGTGATGGGGGACCTCTGACATGAGGGACCTCTGATGCGATGGGGAGCTCCCATGTGATGGGGGACTTTGATGTGAACAAGGGACCTCTGATGTGAAGGAAGGGATCTGATATAAAGGGGGGCTTCAGATGTGATGGGGGGCTTATGCATAGGGGGAGCTCCCATGTGATGGGGGACTTTGATGTGAACAAGGGACCTCTGATGCGATGGGGAGCTCCCATGTGATGGGGGACCTCTGATGTGAGTGAGGGACCTCTGATGCGATGGGGAGCTCCCATGTGATGGGGGACTTTGATGTGAACAAGGGACCTCTGATGCGATGGGGAGCTCCCATGTGATGGGGGACCTCTG
Organism: Staurois parvus; assembly: GCF_062004578.1. Classification (NCBI taxonomy): domain Eukaryota; kingdom Metazoa; phylum Chordata; class Amphibia; order Anura; family Ranidae; genus Staurois; species Staurois parvus. Next base: position 698,567 of record NW_028318752.1, read on the forward strand.
ATCTGAGTGAGGGACCTCTGATGTGATGGGGGGACTTTGATGTTAACAAGGGACCTCTGATGCAATGGGGAGCTCCCATGTGATGGGGGACTTTGATGTGAACAAGGGACCTCTGATGCAATGGGGAGCTCCCATGTGATGGGGGACCTCTAATGTGAGTGAGGGACCTGTGATGCGATGGGGAGCTCCCATGTGATGGGGGACTTTGATGTGAACAAGGGACCTCTGATGCGATGGGGAGCTCCCATGTGATGGGGGAACTCTGATGTGAGTGAGAGACCTCTGATGCGATGGAGAGCTCCCAAGTGATGGGGGATCTCTGATGTGAGTGAGGGACCTCTGATGCGATGGGGAGCCTCTGATGTGAGTGAGGGACCTCTAATGCAGTGGGGAGCTCCCATGTGATGGGGGACCTCTAATGCAGTGGGGAGCTCCCATGTGATGGGGGACCTCTGATGTGAGTGAGGGACCTCTGATGCGATTGGGAGCTCCCATGTGATGGGGGACCTCTGATGTGAGTGAGGGACCTCTGATGCGATGGGGAGCTCCCATCTGAAGGGGGACTTTGATGTGAACAAGGGACCTCTGATGTGAAGGAGGGGATCTGATATAAAGGGGGGCTTCAGATGTGATGGGGGGCTTATGTATAGGGGGAACTCTGATGTGATGGGAGTCCTTGATGTTGAGGAGAGTGCCGACGGGACGACTCTGAGGTGACAGGAGACTTTGGACGTGAAGGGGATTTTACCATGAACTCTGAGGTGAAGAAGGGACTTGACCCTCTATAAATGCCCAGTTAAAAAAAAACAAAAAAATGGCGGTCACTATATGCTTTACAATATCCAACATCTAAGCCAGCCAGAGCGTGACCCTCAGGTACACCATCGTTGGGTATAACTGGAGTGGCTTAAGCTGGCTATACCCCTAGTAGATTTCCCAGTGAACATATGAAAGTTCTCAGTACATGATGACGGGACGAACGTCGGTCAAACTTTCTTTTCGCTTCAAACATTCAAAATTTGAAACAAACGGACTTTCCAAAACGAAAACCACATCCACCGTTAGAAATTTGTTCGAGAAACATTTTCCATCCCGCCCCTTCGAATTTTCTCACCACTGCAGGCAAAAGCGAACGCCGATTTGACACCACGAACGATTAGAAAGTCAAAGGATTGTCCTTAAAACAAAAAACAAATTCTACTGGTGGATGGACAGCTTTACCGGGACAGGTGAAAGTCATCATTCCATCCATGGGTTGAAGGCTTCCATCCATGGTGGCAACACCCGGTCAGGCTGATTTATTCAGATGTTGGATATGATAAAGTATCTACTTGCCCTTGGATCTGAGTTTGGATCATCAGGAGAGTCATACCTGAGGCCACTGTGATGGAAGGGATGTTGAATCTGTTTTAGAACTTCATGGGGATGTGTCCACGTTGGAATAGACTCCCTCAAGAGTTGGTTGTGGCCACCTCAGTGGATTGCTGTAGGAAAGTCCTGGATTCTTTCTTGGATACACAGAATAAAACATTTATAGGGAAAGTTGATCCAGGGAATATCCGATTGCCTCTCGGGGGATCAGGAAGGAATATTTTTCCCAGCAGGAGCAAATGGGATCATGCTTAGCTGGATTTTTTTTTCCTTCCTCTGGATCAACTGTGGGTGTAGGATTATAACTTTTTTTTTTTTAATGGTTGAACTGGATGGACTTTTGTCTTTTTTTTTCAGCCAGACTAACTGTGTGTTGTCACGAGTGCTACATCTCTGAACTATCATTCATGGTGGACTCTAGCTCACCCTTTTCAACAGTTGTTTTAAGGAGCACAGACTTTTTGATTAACCCCTTGCCCTCCAGAGGACTTCCCCTCCCGACCAGTCCATTATTTTGCGTTACAGCGCTGCGTTACTTTAACGGACAATTGTACGGTCATGCAACGCCGCACTCACATTAAATTTATGTCCTGTTTTTTTTCCCCCCAAATTGAGCTTTCTTTCGGCGGCCTCTGGGTCTTATTTTTTTGCGCTATAATAAATAAATATATATTTTTTTTAATTTTTTTTTTTTTTTTTTACTTTTTGCTATTAATCATGCCCGGTAAAAATTAAAAAAAAAATCAAATTTAGTCATAAATTTAGGCCAAAATGTATTCTGCTCCATGTCTTTGCTAAAAAAAAAAAAACCTCGATACATGTAAATTGGTTTATGTGAAAGTTATAGCGTCTAAAAATGGCGGTATATACACTGGAATTTTTTTTTTTTTTTTACTAGTAATAGTGGTGTTCAGCGACTGGCGGGGAATTGATTTGGTGTCACTGACATCCCCAGTGACATTACTACAGTGATCTGTGCTAATAAAAAGCATTGGCACTGGGCAGGAAGGGGTTAACATCTGGGGCAAAGGGTTAACTGTGTGCAGTTTCACAGTAAGGTGTGTGTGCTTTGTATGGCTTTGCTGTGCAGAGCCATACAAAGCAGTATGCAGGAGCTGACGGGCAAACCCTGTATTATTTACATACAGTTCTCTCCCCATTCAGTAATACTCGCCGATCACTGGGTGCCAGCAAGTAATCACTGGCCAGGACCTGAGGCCGCGAGTAGCGGTGTGCGCCCCCTACCTGGAAATGCAAAATCATGTGTGTATATATATATATACACACACACACACACACACACATACATACACACACACACTCGTGATTTTGTGCACCCCTCCGCCCTGTAGCAGTATTTCTGCTAGAGGTTGGCAGGAAACCAGTTGTCTCCAAACTGCAGCCCGGGGGTCAGATGTGGCCCTTTGTGGCTATTAGTGGATGAAATAGTGCCCCAAGGGCTGGATAAAAGCAGACAATGGGGTAAAGTCCCCCCACTGACACCAATGATGGGGCAAAATTCCTTCTGCTGTCAAAGATGGAGTATTTTTCCCACAGACATCAGGACCTTTTCTACTCCCAACTAGTCACAGTCCGACCCCCCCTAAAGTCTGAAGGACATTAAACTGGCCCTTTGTTTGGAAACCCCTGATTTAGAACTCAAGCACAGACATCATATCAATTTACACGGGATAGTATACAGGAACTAGAGTTGATCCTGAGGTTCAGATAATGTTCAATTTGGACCAAATTTCACCGATTCAATTGGCCCAAGCTGAATTTTAGTGGGAGAGCACATCAAGATCACGTTCTTTATTGCAGTTGAGTAACACCAGCCAAGGTGGTGTTAGGCCGAATAAGTTTCTTGTCACTCAACGGACCACCCTAGGTTCACCCTAGAAAGAACCTACACCAGAATTTCACCCAAACCTCAAGTTGTTCCCACATCTTGCCCCTCATTCACCATTAAGAAGTCAAGCTATTATTCACCGATGCACACAGATAACAATTACAGGATTGGCAAAAGGGCCTTAAGTACATTCCTCCTAGGTGGCTTTGTAAGTGGCTAGAGCTGGAGTTGAGGGATCATCAAATGATTTAGACCAGCCTTTTTCAAACATTTTACTTTACAGCAGTGGTGTCCTAAGTACACCCCTTTGGGTACTATTCCTCCTACGGATACAAGCCATTATTCGTCCCATTGACTGCACCGATAAGGAACTATTCCTCCCACTGACACCAATGATGGGGCACTATTCCTCCCACTGACACCAATGAGGGGGCACTATTCCTCCCACTGACACCAATGATGGGGCACCATTCCACCCACTGACACCAATGATGGGGCACCATTCCACCCACTGACACCAATGATGGGGCACTATTCCTCCCACTGATACCAATGATGGGGCACTATTCCTCCGACTAATACCAATGATGGGGCACTATTCCTCCCACTGACACCAATGATGGGGCACTATTCCTCCCACTGACACCAATGATGGGGCACTATTCCTCCCACTGACACCAATGATGGGGCACTATTCCTCCCACTGACACCAATGATGGGGCACTATTCCTCCCACTGACACCAATGATGGGGCACTATTCCTCCCACTGACACCAATTATGGGGCACTATTCCTCCCACTGACATCAATGATGGGGCACTATTCCTTTCCCAGCCCGACACCAACAAATGGGGTACTATTCCTCCCACTGACACCAATGATGGGCCACTATTCCTCCCACTGACAAAAATGATGGGGCACTATTCCTTTCCCAGCCTGACACCAACAACTTATTATTATTATTATTATACGGTATTTATAAAGCGCCAATGGTTCGCTCAGCGCTGTACATTACAAAGGGGGACAGAACATGTGACAGAACAATACCAATACAATGCAAAACATGAGGGGTTCGAGGGCCCTGCTCCTTGGAGCTTACAATCTAGGAGGGAGGGGATGGTGGTACAGGAGGAGATAGCTGTGGGGGATGGAGTGGTAGGAAGAGTGGAGGAGGTCGGCAGGTTAGCAGGGGGTGGGGTAGGCTTCCCTGAAGAGATGGGTTTTCAGGGTGTGCCTAAAGGAGAGGAGAGTAGGTGATAATCTGATGGGTTGCGGCAGGGAGTTCCAGAGGATGGATGACACCCTGGAGAAGTCCTGGAGGCGGGCATGGGAGGAGACCAGGGAACTAGAGAGAAGCTCAAGGAACCCCTAGCAACCTCTTAAGGCACCCTAGGATCCACAAATCCCTGGTTCAGAATCACCTAATTAAACAAAAAGCCAAACTTGCATATCTGTAATGGCAATGCGTTTCAGGCGATGATCAGTTTAGACTGTATTCCTCCCACTGACAAACAATGGGCCACTATTCCTTCCATTCACGCCAACAAATGGGGCACTATTCCTGCTGATGACAACGGTGGGGCAGCATACCTTTGGTTGATACCACCAACAATGGGCCACTCTTCCCATTGACACCAGCAATGGTTCACCATTCCTCCCACTGATCTAAAATGTTGGAACACTATTCCTCTCACTGACACCAACAATGGGGCATTATTTCTCCCCTTGACAACAAGGGAGCACTATTCCTCCTCCTTCTGACCACAGGTAATGTTTGCTCCCACTGGCCACAGTGTAGCCCACCAAAAAAATCTAAAGAACAGTAAACTGACCCTTTGGAAAGCTCTGTCTTAGATGAACCCTTAAAATCATTTTTAGGTTTTAGGGAACCCCTGCTAAAACCAATTCATTGACGGTGAGTTGGGAAAAATGCTCCTTACATCGGTGGCCAGTGGAAAGAAAGCCCCCCTTGGCTTTTTAGGTGTGGCATTCTGGCCACCACTAATTGGTGTCATGCTGCTTGCTCTATCAAGTGATATTGGCCCCAGAACTATGCAACCACCGTGCATGTCGATCAACCACAAAGGAACCCCTAGCAACCTCTGAAGGCACCCTAGGATTCCACAAAACCCTGGTTCAGAATCACCTAATTAAACAAAAAGCCAAACTTGCATATCTGTAATGGTTCTGCGTTTCAGGCGATGATCAGTTTAGACTGAATTTCATAGGATGACCAAATCTAAATTGTAGTGGTTCAGATTTCTAAAAGGCTTCTGGGAAACAGAAGCCAAAAAGGTTCACTGGGCCGCCAGCAGCTTTCCAAACCCTTCTGCACAATTGTAGATCATCTGCACACTTTTTTGGAGCCTGGTTTGGATTGCTGTTGACTTCAATTAAACTTTTGGTTCTGAAATGTTACATTTTGGAAATTTGCACATTTTTTTTTGGCCTGACCAGCTTTCAGAAGCTTGCTCATCTCTAAACATAACATGTAAATTGGACATATATCGAAGATGTATCTAACGCAACTATGATCTTCATTTTTTTTTTGTAGATGCGTGGGAAGGTGAGCTGACGGTGTAGAGGACCTGCTACGCACTTTGGAAGACTCGCCAATGTTTTATAACCGGAGATTCAGCAGAGAGTGGTTAATATTGTCATTTTTTTTTTTTCCCTTCACCGAGGTAAATATCTAATTAGGCCTACACAGGCGGATAAGCGCTCGCACAGCATGCGTATGCCTCAGGCGTTGGCTCTAATCATTGGAAACGTGCCCGGGGCAATCTAACACCGAGGAAACATTTTTTTACCAGAATAATGGCTTCAAACGTTCCATGCTGTATGTCTTCATGTCTCTTCTGCAGCAACAGCTCTATTTTATATATTCTTCTGTACTGTGGAAAGCAAAGACAATACTGGCCAAGCACAGCGTGTTAGGATAAGCCAGGGGTCTGCAACCTTTAAGACATAAAGAGCCACTTGGACCCGTTTCCAAGAGGGAAAAAAAGACTGGGAGCCGCAAAACCATTGCAACATTTAAAACAAATCCGACACTGCATATATTGCAAAAAACGCTCTGGTCATGAAGGGGGTTTAAGGGCCCAGTAAGCAAAGGGTTAATCAGGGCCACAGTGTATCGTCATAATCACAATCATAGCCTTAGGTCAGTGGTGGGCAACCTTTTTTTTCGACTGAGCCAAATCTCGCCAAAACCACAATTGAAATTTATTTTGAGAGAAACATTTTTAAAACTGAAAATACATCCCCCATATAGTAATTCATCCCCCATATAGTAATTCATCCCCCATAGTAATTCATCCCCCATAGTAATTCATCCCCCATATAGTAATTCATCCCTCATATAGTAATTCATCCCCCATAGTAATTCATCCCCCCTATAGTAATTCATCCCCCCTATAGTAATTCATCCCCCCTATAGTAATTCATCCCCCATAGTAATTCATCCCCCATAGTAATTCATCCCCCATATAGTAATTCATCCCTCATATAGTAATTCATCCCCCATAGTAATTCATCCCCCCTATAGTAATTCATCCCCCCTATAGTAATTCATCCCCCGTAGTAATTCATCCCCGTAGTAATTCATCCCCCCTATAGTAATTCATCCCCCCTATAGTAATTCATCCCCCCTATAGTAATTCATCCCCCCTATAGTAATTCATCCCCCATAGTAATTCATCCCCCCTATAGTAATTCATCCCCCCTATAGTAATTCATTCCCCATATTGTGTGAATTCACTTACCTTTGCTCCGCGCGTTCCTCTCGCTGGGTTCCCGCGCCGTTCTGGTCTTCAGGGCGGACTGTGAGAGGAGAGGAGTTCGTCACGCTGCCCCGCCTACATCCGGGCTGCCCCGCCTACATCCTGACAGCCAATGTTTGCCAGCGGGCGCCCGGCACACAGAAGATCTGCATTAAAAGAGCCGCGGCTTGCCGACCCTATTGCCTGTCACCTGGTGGGCAGTGTGCTCCGGAGCCGCAGGAAAGGTGAAAAAGAGCCGCATGCGGCTCCGGAGCCGCGGGTTGCCGACACCCGGGATAAGCTAATCAAAGTGCTGCAGGATCACATGATTCTTATTGCAGTTGAGCAAGAGCAGCCCAGGAGGCGTTCAGGCCAAATGGGTTTCTGGTCACTCAGCAGACCACCATACGTTTGCCTTAGTCTTGGGTGATATACTGGTTTTTTTTTTTTGCTCCCATTGGGTGCCTCCATCTTGCCAGTTGGTCACAAAGTCATACGGTCATTCACAAATACAGAACGCTACCCGTCCTGTGACGGTAACTGCACTCCTTATCGCAGAAGGGGCTAGATGTTACCCTATATTTAGAGATTAAATTTTGTTGTGGTGACCAGGAACATGAATTATTGACTCCACATTCTTGTTCTTGGTCATTGACTTGCCTATCAAGTAAATAGGATGTGAGTTCCAGTACTTTCTCTTGAAGGCACACGCTTCCATGGTTTCCATCCACATCCTGAAACAACTGTGAGTCACTGACCAGGACATACTGGCTTTACATTGTTGTTCTTGGTCATTGACATACCTATCAAGTTAATAGGATAGCAGCTCTGGAACCTGCTCTTGAAAAGCACAAGCGTCCATGGTTTCCATGCAAGTCTTGACACAACTGTGAGTCACTGACCAAGAACAAGTATTGGTGGCACGTTTCTGTTCTTGATCCTTGACCTACCTATCAGGTAAACAGGATAAGAGCTCTGCCACTTGCTCTTGAAGACACAAGCTTCCATGGTTTCCTTCTATCCACATCTTGACACAATTGTGAGTCACTGACCAACAACAAGCATTAGCCCTACATTCTTGTTCTTTGACACAAGCTTCCATGGTTTCTTGCCATCCGCATTGTTGTGGTGATCATTGTCATCCACTCAAAGTAAAGAGAAATCCAAAGTGATTCAATTGTCACGACAGGAATAGAAAAAAAAAAAAAAAAGTCTTCCATTTTGGTGGCAACTATCTCACCAATGAAGGGAAATCCCTTGTTAGAGATTTCTACTCCCTTCCTATTGTGCCCACAAGTTATTGGTGCTAAAAATGTTTTAAGCTTTAACTTCTGTACCCAGATCAATACGAACTGGAAAAGGATCCATTAAGGAAAGAGCCATGGGAACTGCAACCGATGATTTGCTCTTGAAAGCACAAGCTCTAAAGGCTTCCATTCAGAACCAATTACTGACCAGGAACATGAAGTATTGACTCCACATTCTTGATCTTGGTCATTGACTTGCCTATCAAGTAAATAGGATGTGAATTCCAGTACTTTCTCTTGAAGGCACACGCTTCCATGGTTTCCATCCACATCCTGAAACAACTGTGAGAGTCACTGACCAGGACATAATGATCAAGAACAACAATGTAAAGCCAATGACATACCTATCAAGTAAACAGGATAGCATCTCTGGAACTTGCTCTTGAAAGCACAAGCGTCCATGGTTTCCATGCAAGTCTTGACACAACTGTGAGCCACTGACCAAGAACAAGTATTGGTGGCACGTTTCTGTTCTTGATCCTTGACCTACCTATCAGGTAAACAGGATAAGAGCTCTGCCACTTGCTCTTGAAGACACAAGCTTCCATGGTTTCTTTCCATCCGCATTGTTGTGGTGATCATTGTCATCCACTCAAAGTAAAGAGAAATCCAAAGTGATTCAATTGTCACCATGACAGGAATAGAAATTAAAAAAAAAAATCCATTTTGGTGGCAACTATCTAACAAAGGATTTATCTTCATTGGTGAGAGATTTCTACTCCCTTCATATTGTGCCCACAAGTTATTGGTGCTAAAAATGTTTAAGCTTTAACTTCTGTACCCAGATCAATGCTAATTGGAAAAGGATTCATTAAGGAAAGAGCCATGGGAACTGCAACTGATGATTTGCTCTTGAAAGCAAAAGCTCTAAAGGCTTCCATTCAGAACCTGACAACTGCCAATTACTGACCAGGAACATGAAGTATTGACTCCACATTCTTGTTCATTGACTTGCCTATCAAGTAAATAGGATGTGAGTTCCAGTACTTTCTCTTGAAGGTACACGCTTCCATGGTTTCCATCCACATCCTGAAACAACTGAGTCACTGACCAGGACATATTGGCTTTACATTGTTGTTCTTGGTCATTGACATACCTATCAAGTAAATAGGATAGCAGCTCTGGAACCTGCTCTTGAAAAGCACAAGAGTCCATGGTTCTCCATGCAAGTCTTGACACAACTGTGAGCCACTGACCAAGAACAAGTATTGGTGGCACGTTTCTGTTCTTGATCCTTGACCTATCAGGTAAACAGGATAAGAGCTCTGCCACTTGCTCTTGAAGACACAGGCTTCCATGGTTTCCTTCCATCCACATCTTGACACAGTTGTGAGTCACTGACCAAGAACAAGCACTGGCCATACATTCTTGTTCTTTGACTTCCCTATCAAGTAAATGGGATAAGAGCTCTGCCACTTGCTCTTGAAGACACAACCTTTCATGGTTTCCATCCAAGTCTTCACACAACTGAGTCATCGCCAAAGAACATGACACATTGACTCCACAGTGTTGTTTTTGATCATTGACTTACTTACCAAGTAAACAGAATAGGAGCTCTGGCATTGCTCTTGAAGGTACAAGCTTCCATGGTTTCAAATCAAGTTGACACAACTGTGAGTCATTGACCTAAGAACAAGTATTGGCCCTATTATTCTGGTTTTTGGTTCTTGACTTGCCTAGCAAAGTAGAAAGGGCAAGGAGCACTGGAAATTTCAAAATCAAGTTATCAATGGCAACTCCCGCAGGATTGTTTTCAAGACAAAATTGTACCACAATCTGAAACAGTTGTGACTTGCTGTGGACAACAGCACAGTTCCCATATGACTGCATATCAAACGTGATGGAACTAAATATTTTTGTGCTGCTTGGAAAGTAAATGTTGATGGAGCAAAAACCTGTTCTGTAAGTCCGCATCGGGGCCTAGAAAAAAAAAAGTGATCATCTTTCTTGGTCTATTCACTAGAAAAGGCTTTGTTTAGTCTGATGTTGTCATGTAATCTTCTATGTTACTGGTCTGTTAAATATTTCTCTCTCCATCGTTGCTGAAATCCAGATATCAGTTTCTTGGTCGGTATGGAAGACTAGTGATTTTGTTGTTTCTAATATAAAGAGGCAAACAGCAAATCTTAGTCTCCACACTGCCTGGAAAGCACTCTCCTGCCAATCAAAAAGGCTGACTTTGTGCCAACTGGTGTTCTTGGCTAACGGGCCTTCTGCAAACAAGGTGTTTAAAGGGGACTTTCAGCCTGAAGTTTTTTCACTGTCAAGGGTTCTCCAAAGGCCAGGAATGATGTGTGGTAAGCTGGGCAGCTCCATATATGTGTGTGTGTGTGATCAACGGATATGGTGTTCACCTGAAGGACCAACTTCAATCAAGCAATATCCAACCTTTCTGCACCACCTTCTCAGCCTTTTTCCTCCAACCAAGTAGGAAATGGTTAGAACCCGCCATGATTTCACTCCTGTCAGTTGGCCTTAACCTTATCTGTCTTGCTGACCACTATCCTTGACACCAAAAACAAAGAAAAACACCCATCATCAAAACATGAACAATAGTGCACTCTTCCAATTGAGACACCTGTTCTGGTGGCTGATTGTGGGAAAATTTGGGCATACAGAACTCCCCCTATCAGTGCTGTAGCATTGACCAGGATAGGTGACACTCAAGGGCAGCTACATGCAACGTCACAATGGTAGCATTCAACAATCCATGGGTGTTGGAGTATCATTGCCCGATCCCCGACAGGAGTTGACCAGGATGAAGCTACCCAGTGGGGATGCTGGATTTGGGCTGGAACATCAGATACAGTATTTCAGGGGGTTGAGGAGTATCCTTGCTCTACTCCCAACAGGAAGGGCTGGATGTTGTCCTGGATGAAGCTACCCAGTGCTGATGCTAGATTTGGGCTTGAACATCAGATACAAAATCTGAGGGGGTTGAGGGATATCCTTAGCTTATCCTGACAGGAAAGTTGGATGTTGTCCTGGATGAAGCTACCCAGTGGTGATGCTAGATTTGAGATTGAGCATCAGATACAACATCAGAGGGGGTTGAAGGGTATCCTTGCTGTACCCGATAGGAAGTGCTGGATGTTGTCCAGAATGGAGTTACCCAGTGGTGATGCTAGATTTGAGATTGAGCATCAGATACAACATCTGAGGGGGTTGAAGGGTATCCTTGCTGTACTCGATAGGAAGTGCAGGAAGTGCTGGATGTTGTCCTGGATGAAGCTACCCAGTGGTGATGCTAGATTTAGGCTTGAACATCAGATACAACATCTGAGAGGGTTGAAGGATATCCTTGCTCTACCCGATAGGAAGTGCTGGATGTTGTCCAGAATGAAGTTACCCAGTGGTGATGCTAGATTTGAGATTGAGCATCAGATACAACATCTGAGGGGGTTGAAGGGTATCCTTGCTGTACTCGATAGGAAGTGCTGGATGTTCTGGATGTTGTCCTGGATGAAGCTACACAGTGGTGATGCTAGATTTAGGCTTGAACATCAGATACAACATCTGAGAGGGTTGAAGGATATCCTTGCTCTACCCGATTGGAAGTGCTGGATGTTGTCCAGAATGAAGTTACCCTGTGGTGATGCTAGATTTGGGTTTGAACATCAAATACAACATTTGGTCCATATCTACTTAATACTTTCCTGCAGGATCACATTTTGAATGCAGGAAGAACGCTATGTCCAAAACACACGGTTACATATTCTTCTGTCTCCATTTCCTGTGTGAACTTAGACCAAAGAGAGTGATCACCCCCCCCCCCTCCCCCTTTTTTTTGTTCCCCAATTTTGGGAAAAGATGGATGTCACAACAAGGAAAACTTTTCCACCTTTGTTTATTAGCAACTATCCACTTTAATAATGCAGATTAATTTGTATGTCAAATAAAATTTGAAGGAAGAAAATGTGTTGTTCTTGCTTACAGCTCATTCATAGGATCCTAATTGGAATGTGTGATCTAGGACTAAGCTTTCTTTCTTACGTAAAGCAGATATATTGAAGTCTAAAACTGCTGGAGCCCAGAGAGCTCTGAGAATAGCCCAGGATAAGCATTCTCCTCCTACAGGGTAGTTAAAGCAGAGTTAAACCCAAAAGGGGAAGTTCCACTTTAGCCGCTTCCATACCGAGCACTTTTACCCCCTTCCTGCCCAGGCCATTTTTCAGGTTTCTGCGCTCTCACACTTTGGGTACAATGTTGTATGACCGCGCAATTGTCATTCAAACTAAAATTTTATCATTTTCCTTCACACAACTAGAGCTTTCTTTTGGTGGTATTTAATCATCACTGGGGTTTTTATTTTTTGCTAACAAAAAAAAAAGACCGAAAATTTTGAAAAACAAAAACACATTTTCCTTTGTTTCTGTTATAAAAGTTTGCAAATAAATAATTGTTCTTCATAAATTTAGGCCAAGATGTATTCGGTGAAAATAACCCAAATTAGGATGTATCTTTTTTTAGTTTGTAAGAAAGTTATAGAGTTCACAAACTATGGGATATATCTGAATATTGATCAATCCTGAAGTACTGACAGCCAATCTAATTTCTTGAGGGCCAAGAATGTCAGAACAGTACAGATATCCCCCAAATGTCAGGACGGGACAGATATCCCCCAAATGTCAGAACAGTGCAGATATCCCCCAAATGTCAGGACAGTGCAGATATCCCCCAAATGTCAGAACAGTGCAGATATCCCCCAAATGTCAGGACAGGACAGATATCCCCCAAATGTCAGGACAGGACAGATATCCCCCAAATGTCAGGACAGGACAGATATCCCCCAAATGTCAGGACAGGACAGATATCCCCCAAATGACCCCTTTTTGTAAAGTAGACAGTCCGACGTACTTCATAAGAGGCATGATGAGTTTTTTTGAAGTTGCATTTTTTTTTGTCATAAGTTTTCGAAAAAATTAAAAAAATTTTCACTTTTTTTAACATACGGTCACCAGTGCAGTACAGCGTCCTCATATAACTGGCATGGCGGTGATCAGGGACACTGACTGGTGACAGTACGAAAATAATATTATAATTTTTTCTTATTTTTAATTTATTTTATTTTCTTTATTTTTTTTTCATATTTCACTATGACCAAAGTAGTACAATGTTACCATAGTAACATTGTACTACTTTGGGGAAGTGATCAGTATTTTTTTTTTACACAATTTGCTTATAGCAAAGAATTACTTTGCTATAAGCAAGCATTTTCCTGAATGACATCGATTCATTCAGTTGTTTTTTGTGCTCAGCTGTGATTTGGCCACAGCTAATCGCATGACAGCTTGGCTGTGATTGGCCCAGCTTGTGCATGTGATCACTGTGACCATTCACAGCTAGACACTAGTATACAATGGATGGCATGAATGAAGCCATCCATTGTATACAACGGTCATGTGACCTGCTGTGATTGGTCACAGCAGGTCACATGGTACCGGCAACGGGGCCGGTACTCAGATCTGTCATCGGCCGTGTTCGAGGTACACGGCCGATGACAGATCGCGGCGCTGCAGGCATGCAAACTGCGCATGCCCGAAAGGACGCCATATGGCGTCCATCCGGAGGGACGAAGGGTTTTGCAGGCCGCCATCTGGCTTTAGGCTGGGCAGGAACCTGTTAAAGACTGGTCCCCTGCTTGCCATTAAGGATTGGCACCTTTGGGGAGCGGGTACCCGAAATTGACAGGTACCCGCTCCCACTGCCTAGGCAATCGGAAGCGGAAGTTGTCCTCCTACCCACCCCTCCCCGTAGTCTTTTGAGACACATGACAGGTCCCAGAAGACTACGGGGCCATTCACAAAGCGCAGCGCTGCTCGCACCCGGCTGTGAAGCCGCAAGCCGTCACACCCGGGTGCCCACACTGAAGATGCCGGCGCCTGGAACATCAGACCGCTGGTGAAACAGGCTGCAGGGAGGACACCGCGGGATCCTGGGACAGGTAAGTGGCTGTTTTTTGTTTTTTTTCTAAAGTCAGCTTTAGGCTTACTTTAACCTCTTGGCGCCGGCGCCTCCCGGCCCTTTAAGTTTTAGAAGCCGGGGGGGCGGGGTTTTAGGGTCATGTGACTGCCATGATTCACCGTCACACGATAGGATAAGAACCCGATCAAAATGGGAGATTGGGACCTTTCCGGGAGTAGCGGACATATGTGATGGGAGCGCACGCTCTCAGCACATATGTATTTTCTAATGGCACGCAAACATGTGGCCGCTTGGCATCAAGGCCCAGACGCCGAACATTTGCGTGTGATCGGCGTCAAGGTGTTAATACATATTTAAAAACTAAAAAACTAAAATAAAAAATGAAAATCTTAAAAATGCCCCCACCAGTGCTGACTCACCTGTGTACGAAAGATGTACTTACCTATTTTCAGCCCATTCTGGTCACATGTTCCTGTCTCAGCCAGTGGCAGCTGCAGAGGAGAGGAGGTAGCACCAGGAATAGCTAGGAGTTCCAAGAGCGGTGAGGTCACCCAAAGGTTCCCAGCCTGATGGTCAAGGGGTTACCTGGCAGCACTAGGGTGCTTGGTTCGAATCCCAATCACAACACTACCTGCCTGGTGTTTGCAGGATAGCCCGAGTCTAGAAGATCTCCGTCTCCTGTGTACACTGCCCTCGTGTGGCCACAGAAGAAGTAGCTCACAAGTCCAATCGTCACTCTTGCACACTTCTCTAGGCCAGTGAGCCTGATCACCGCTCTCATTCCCCCTCTCCGCAGAATCATGGGACATGTAGTTCCTCTGCAGACCCTTCACCTCATATGGACAATACGGGAAGCCCAGCACATCTTATGAAAATGATCCCAGAAGAGGAAGATTCAGCGATTAGGGAGGGTGGTAGAGGAGGGCTAATAAATAAATGGCTGGTGCAGAAAATCGAACACCAGAAGTTTCATTTCACTGCGAAAACTTGAAGTGGTTGTAAACCCTGCCCAGTGCAGTGGCTGGCCTCAGGGATGAAACAAATCCTCCTACAAAAGTTGTACCTGTTTACCTGCAGCCTTTATCTACAGCTGTTCAGAGTGCAGATTTTGCACAGCATTTCTGAGCTTCAGGACAGTTTCACACTGCAACGCATGGTTTGGCCGTAGCGCAGTCTACCTGCGGTTTTCTATAGACTGTTAGGTGGCACTTTCTGAAACCGCACCAAAAGTCCTGCGTTTTGTATCTCTGGTGCACGTTCAAAAAAAATACACCCTCTTATAGAAGTCTAACAGAAACTGTGGGTGACCCCCGCGAAAACTACAGTCTGGCCGCAGCGTTCCAAGTTGCATCTGTTTACCTGCTGCCCTCTATTATCTACAGCCATTCAAAGTCCAGAATTTATAAAGATTGTCTGAGCGGTCAGAAAAAAAGAAGAGCTGAAATTACACTCTGCAGAGTTCAAACAGCTGATTGGATGGAAGGGGTACACCCCTCTTTACAGAGCAACAGAGCTGAGGCTAACAAACACAAGCTGTGATGGAGACCCCCACCCATCACATTTTTTTTTTGGTGTCAGGAAAATGTGTCGGAAGTGACTTGTGCAGATAGGAACGAGGCAGCAGACAGAAATGACACTAAGGCTGCTTCACACTTATCCATTTGTGGTCATGCATTTTTTTTTTTTTTTGAAACGGAAAGAAAAATGTTGCCCATGTAATCCTATGGATCCATTGTGGGGTTTTTTTTTTTGTTTTTTTTTTTAAATCCTGGAAAAAAAAAAAAAGGGGGGGGGAGAGAGGGGAAAAAAAAAAAAAGCACCAAAATCTCACTTCCTCATGAATGAAAAAAAGCAGCAAGAAAGCGCACCCAGGTTGCATTTTCGTTGCGGTTTTTGAGTCACATGTCCTGTAAAAAACACACTGAAAACGCGATGAAAGTGCATATGCGTTTTTGCTACAGATCAGTGTGAAAGTACCCTTAGGGGTTGATTTACTAATACTGGAGAGTGCAAAATCTGCTGCAGCTGTACATGGTAGCCAATCAGCTTCTAACAGATTGCGCACTCCAGCTGACCAAATTAAAAAAACAAAAACAAAACAAAAACAAACACTAGAAGTGGATTACTTTCTATGCAGAGCTGCACCAGATTTTGCACTCTCCAGGTTTAGTAAATCAACTCTGGATAGAGGCAAGTACACACTACAGAGGGATATGCTTTG
>NW_028318752.1:720000-845000 GCF_062004578.1 Staurois parvus
ACCTGATTTGGATGTAAATACCCTCAAATTAAAGCTGACAGTCTGCAGTTAAAGCACATCTTGTTTGTTTCATTTCAAATCCATTGTGGTGGTGTATAGAGCCAAAAATGTTACAATTGTGTTGATGTCCCAATATTTATGGACTTGACTGTATATATTAATTATACACACATATATATATATATACATACACACACACACACACACACACACAGTGAAGGAAATGCGTATTTCCTCCCCTGCTGATTTTGAATGTTTTCCCCTCACAAAGAAATGATCGGTCTAAAAATCCAATCTACAATCTTGTCCCTGACATCCTTGGACAGCTCTTTGGTCTTTGCCATGCTGAAGAGTTTGGAATCTGATGGTTTGATTGCTCCTGTGGACAGGTGTCTTTTATACAGGTAACAAAATGAGATTAGCAGCACTCCCTTTAAGAGACTGCTTCTAATCTCAGCTTGTTACCTGTTTGAAAGACACCTGGGAGCCAGAAATCCTGCTGAATGATAGAGGATCAAATCCTTCTTTCCCTCATGAACATGCAGATCCGTCATCATTTGTTAAACGCATTTCCGCTGAATTTGTTGCTGTATTCTGTCTCTCAGTGTTACAATACACCGAACATTCGATTTTTAGACCGATCATTTCTTTGTGAGGGGCAAACATTATATATCGTGTACATATCTAGAGCGAAAGGGACTAACCGTTTTAAACAAACTAAACAGCCTGCACTGTTAGTCCCTTTCTCTCTAGATATATACACAATTAGTCCCTTTCTCTCTAGATATATACACAATTAGTCCCTTTCACTCTAGATATATACACAATTAGTCCCTTTCTCTCTAGATATGTACATGATTAGTCCCTTTCACTCTAGATATATACACGATTAGTCCCTTTCTCTCTAGATATGTACATGATTAGTCCCTTTCTCTCTAGATATATACACGATTAGTCCCTTTCACTCTAGATATATATACAATTAGTCCCTTTCTCTCTAGATATGTACATGATTAGTCCCTTTCACTCTAGATATGTACACGATTAGTCCCTTTCTCTCTAGATATGTACATGATTAGTCCCTTTCGCTCTAGATATGTACATGATTAGTCCCTTTCACTCTAGATATATACACAATTAGTCCCTTTCACTCTAGATATATACACAATTAGTCCCTTTCACTCTAGATATATACACAATTAGTCCCTTTCTCTCTAGATATGTACACGATTAGTCCCTTTCTCTCTAGATATGTACATGATTAGTCCCTTTCACTCTAGATATGTACACGATTAGTCCCTTTCTCTCTAGATATGTACACGATTAGTCCCTTTCGCTCTAGATATGTACACGATTAGTCCCTTTCTCTCTAGATATGTACATGATTAGTCCCTTTCTCTCTAGATATGTACATGATTAGTCCCTTTCACTCTAGATATATACACAATTAGTCCCTTTCACTCTAGATATATACACAATTAGTCCCTTTCTCTCTAGATATGTACACGATTAGTCCCTTTCGCTCTAGATATGTACACGATTAGTCCCTTTCTCTCTAGATATGTACATGATTAGTCCCTTTCACTCTAGATATGTACACGATTAGTCCCTTTCTCTCTAGATATGTACATGATTAGTCCCTTTCACTCTAGATATGTACACGATTAGTCCCTTTCGCTCTAGATCAGCAATCTCTTAGTAACGTGGAATACCTGTATAAACAGCTGACTCAATCATTTAGGATGAAGTATTTGCTGAGAACATGTGAAGAATGTGCAGCCAAACCATCAGTAAGCCGTGATGATGACCGCAATACCTAAAAACCACAAGAATCCAGTTCCTGGCATTCCAGCCATCTTACCGGTGCGCCCCCTCCTGCGAGGAGCTGAATCATCTGCTGCATCATCTGTTGCTGAGCGTTGCTGCTGCCCCCTGCTGGAGAGGCGCTGCTGGGTGGGGAGGAGGAGGTGGTGTTGTCGGGGGCTGTGCTTCCGCTGGATGCCGGCGGCACTCCGGGGATACTGAAAGTACCAAAAATGAAGATTAAAAATTTGAGTAAGAATACCAGGGATCTAAGAAGGCTTCCAAGGTCCCATTCACACTGCGAGGGAAAGGTAAAATGTGGGAAAAGTTCAAAATAATCACCCCTGCCACAATAGGAAGAACAGGAAGTTAATTTCCCAGCAGGCACTGGGGAAACGCCATAAATGTAGACAGTCTGGGGATGGGCATCTGTGCGGGTGGTGCCACGGCAGGACCCACACAAATACCAACAGCTGCAACCACCCACAGAGATTAATCCTGATGGCACGCCACCCGCACTGGGAACCTCAGTGCCCTTGCGGGCTGCAATATAAATCCTAATGGCACGCCACCTGCACTGGAAATCGCAACCGTATGAGTGTCAGATAATAGTTAAAGAATCTGCATGGGTGTAGATTGTAAAAAGACAGCAAAGTTGAGATGTGACCGCCACCAAAAAGTATTTGTACTTTTGCTGAAGGGCAGCGTTAGTTTTTGTTTTTTTTCAATGGCAGCGCCATTCGAGTGTTCTTGGCTGAATTTTTTTTTAAGCGGTTTTAACATTTAAAAAACGCATTTCTACATCTAAAGTTAAGCTTGAGGCTTGGTTCACATCTGTGCGGGTGGTGCCACTACAGGACCCGCAAAAATACCGGCAGCTGCAACCACCCACACAGATTAATCCTAATGGCACACCACCCGCACTGGAAATCGCAACCGTACTGGGAACCTCCGTGCCCGTGCGGGCTGCAATATAAATCCTAATGGCACACCACCCGCACTGGTCATCGCAACTGTACTGGGAACCTCCGTGCCCATGTGAGCTGCAATATAAATCCTAACGGCACACCACCCGCAATGGAAATCGCAACCATACTGGGAACCTCAGTGCCCATGTGAGCTGCAATATAATGGCACGCCACCCATACTGGAAAATCGCAACTGTACTGGGAACCTCAGTGCCTATGTGGGCTGCAATATAAAACATGGTGCAGGGACTTCTTTCCTGCGTGTCACTGGGCACGGCAGCCCATTCAAATGAATATGCTCTAGGTGCCGACGCAAACTGCGACCGCACAGGTGTGAACCTAGCCTAAAAGTGCACACTACACCACTGCCCCTCCCTTCTGCTTGTACTGTGGGTTGACTGGAGTTCCTCTTTAACATATTTACCCGTAGTTTTTTTTTTTTTTTAACCACTTGCTCCCTGCTGTTCCACACAAGGCCCCCACATTATCCTATGAAACATTTCCAACTAAATGAAGCCTACTACCTCAACAGGCAATTGTCAGCTCTTCAACGGCAAAGCTTCCTGCCCCCGTGATGTCATTACTTCCTAGGGAACCAACCACCTGAACATGTCAGGGTAGCATTTGGCTGCTTCCGCCGCAAACTGAAAATGTGTGATCTCACCTGGATAGCAGGCCGGGGGCCTCTGTCTGTAAAGTCTGTAGGCCTTGCTGGATTTGGAGAAGCGCTTGCATGGCTCGGGGATTGGAAATGACAGAAAGAGCTTCAGGATTCTGCATCTGTGGATAAATAGAACATTGGTGGCATGAATAGAGTATGGTGCTGTGTAGAACAGCTTACAGTATCTGGCTCTGGGATGGGGGAACCTTCCTCTGATTGGGTGAGGCAGACATCGTGACATCAGCCAATCAGAGGATGCTTTGCATTCGATCTCAGAAAACAAAGCTTTCTGCGAATGGCTGAGCAGTGCTCAGCCCAACGCCATTTTGTTCCGGGAAGACCCTATCCCACTGCTGGAACACAGTGCTGTATACTGTAGGCAGCTGAGGCTACATGCAGTTAAAGCAGAACTCCAACCAAAAGGGGAAGTTCAGCTTGTCTGCCTCCCCACCCCCTCCACTGCCACATTTGGTACTTTTGAGTGGGGGGGGGGGGGGGGGGAGTGGGTACCTGGTTCTGACAGATACCTGCCTGCTCTCACTTCCAGATCAAATAGCTGTGGCGATCTGAGACAAAAGATTGCCCCCCCCCTCCTAATGCCCACAGCCCTCTGGGACACTTCACAGGTACATGCATGCCCAATAGGAAACTGGTTATCAAGGCTGCACTATCGGTTTCCCTTACTGAAAGTGACCCGAAGCTGACTGAAGAATACCGCCTCGGGTAAGGACGTCGCTGGACCCCCGGGACAGGCAAGTGCCCTTATATTAAAGCAGAGTTCCACTCACGCTGTCAAAAAATAAAAGTCGGCAGCTACAAAAACTGTAGCTGCTGACTTTTAAAAAACAGCCACTTACCTGTCCCTCGGTGTGTCCCCCGCAGCCTGTTTCACCGGCTCTCCTGTATTCCAGGAGGCCGCCATCTTCAGTGTGGGCTGTGACAGCTTGCGGCTTCACAGCCAGGTACCCACTGCGCATGCGCGAGTAGCGCCGCGCTTCATGAATGGTCCTTTAGTCTTCTGGGACCTGTCACGTGTCCCAAAAGACTACAGGGAGGGAGGACACCTTCCGTTTCCGATCGCCTAGGAGGTCGGACCGGAAGTGGGAGCGGGGACCTGTCAAATTCGGGTACCCGCTCCCCCCCCCCCTCATCCTTAAAGCGGAACTTCCCCTTTTAGGTGGAGCTCCGCTTTAAAAAAAAAAGTCAGCAGCTACAGTATTTGCAGCTGCTGACTTCATTTTTTGGGGGGAGCCCATGGCTCCACTATAACACTGAATGCCCAGCAAGTGTCCCTGTTAGTGCGGTAAAATAGTTCACTTGGGCCAGCTTGGCCCAAACAAACAATTTTAGCCTAATTCCATATTTGACGTCCCCTTTAAACTTTCGTTCTGCTTTAGGGCTCGTTCACACTTGGCTGTTTTGCCAACGCTTGCCAAACGCCCCTATAGCGTTTGGCAAGCGTTGGTCCGGCGTTTGCGGAGCGTTTTTTAACGCTTGGCAAACGCCACATGCGCGGTTTAGCGGCGGTTGCCAAGCGTTGATAACGCCCCACAAACGCCTATAATGCAGTTTGAGTGGTGTTACCGCTCCGCAAACGCCGGCTGGGGGTTTGCGGAGCGGCACCATAGACGAGAATAGGAGGCTTCAAAGCCTCCTGACTCGACCAGAGGCGTCCGTTTTGCCGCGACGCAAACGCTCCCGTTAGAACAGCACCATGTGCTGTAATGTGCAGAATTGGCAGAGGCGTTTGGGAAGCGGTAAAAACGCCTCCCAAACGCCTCTCTGCCGCCTGCACACAAGGCTAGTGTGAACGTAGCCTTAAAGTAAACATGTCCTATACAACTACCTGCTCTAAAAAGGCCGACCTACAAAAGAAGAACACAGATGGAAAGGCTCCGTGGAAGGCGAAGGCCACAAGTCACTTACCTGTTGTAGGAAGGCGGGCAATTGAAGTCGAAGCTGTTCTTGGAGCTGGGGGTTACCGGCCAGAATAGGAATATTACCAATCATCTGGAAGGGGATAAACGGCACATCACACTGGGTACTACCAAGGCAGAACCAACAGAACATTTATAGAATCATGGCATTACAATGAACCTGTCAGGTCCTAATCATCATGTGAGCCAACAGACCTGGTAAGGCTGCATTCACTCCGGTGATTAGGGTCAGTGAAAATTGTAGAGCTGGGAATCAGATTCCTGCTGCGGCTCTCAACGGCTAAGTGCAGCCACGGGCCCCGATCACTATTTTGACAGGACGCCAGAAGCTGCAGCTTTTCGCCGCTTTCTGCACAGCCACACAGAGTATCTGTGGTAATTGCTGCTGGATGCAAAAACACAAAAAAAAAAAAAAAAAAAAAGTGCCAGTAATGGCATGCTGCTTTCCAGACAATGCAAAATCGCCCCCCCCCCCCCCCCCCCCGAGACTTTAATGCAAAACCGCTAGCCACATTGAATTGAATAAAAATTTTTAACCACTTCCCGTCCATGTACATAAACAGCTGGAAGGGGGCAGTGCAGGAGCGGGTTGCCATTTATAAACGGCGCCCAGGCTGCGCACTGTACAGGACCTCTGTGTGAGGCCCCGATTCATGTGATCTCACTGATTGGCCAATCGGTGATCACATGAATAGTAGTAAGCAAGATCTATTCAGGTACTTATATAGCGCCATCAATTTACGCAGCGCTTTACATATATATTGTACATTCACATCAGTCCCTGACCCTCAAGGGGCGTCCAATCTAAGGTCCCTAACTTACATTCATACATATACCAAGGCCATATTAGACAGGATCCAATTAACCTCTACCAGCATATCTTTGGAGTGTGGGAGGAAACCGGAGTACCCGGAGGAAACCCACGCAGGCACAGGGAGAACATGCAAACTCCAGGCAGGTGGTGCCATGGCTGGGATTTGAACCAACAACCCTAGTACTGCCAGGCGGAAATGCTAATGTCACTTCCTGACAAACTACTTGTGAAATCTGTGAATGATCACAGAGGTCACATGGTACAGGGCTATTCATAACAGCCTTGTACCATGTGACAAGCTGTGACCAATCACAGCTCGTCAAGTATTTCTCAATGGCTGCAAGAATGCAGCCAGAGAGAAGGAGAAATTATTGATTTTACAGCCTTTATGGGTGTAAAAGCAATCAGTGTTAAAAAAAAAAAAAAAAAAATCATCCCTTACAAGTAGTACGGTGTCACTATGGTGACACTTTACTGCTAGGGTGACCGTATGTTAAAAAAAAACAAATAAAATATGAAATAAAAATTTAAAAAAAGTTTTTGAAAAATTATAATTTTTGGTTATAAACTAATTTGGGTTTTTTTTTTCACTAAAAAAGAAAAAAAACTGAATAAATGTTGGCCAAGATTTATGAAGAAAGATTATTTGCAAAATTTTATAAGAAAAACTTTTCAAAATTTTTGGACTTTCATTTATATAGCAAAAAACAAAATAAAAATCCCCGTGGTGAATAAATACCACCAAAATAAAGTTTTAAGAAAACACTAAAAAATTCATATGGGTACAGTGTTGCATGACCGCGCAATTATCATTCAAAGTGCGACAGAGCTGAAAGCTGAAAATTGGCCTGGACAGGAAGGGGGTAAAAATGTCCCGACATGAAGTGGTTAAACCCTCCTATCCTTTACAGCCAAGGAAGCCGCTTCTGTTAGATCTGCAACTGCCATGGTGCTGCACATGTGATCCGTTATGACACCAGCCATCCGATGGTTTGACAGTTTGGTTGAGGACACGAGCAAATGTGACAGTTAGCAATCCCGGCGTCTGTTTTTTTTAAACCGTTAAATCTGCGGGTTTAGTTCTACTTTATTATTTACTGCTGCTCAGGGGTTCTGGGTGTCAGCAAAATGGCCACCTCCAGCAAGAAGAACCAGACAATGCTGGAGGCAAATTACAGCGCACACTGATGTTGGCAGCAGAACTATTAACATAGAATGTATGATCCTTCCTAAAGAACATTTTTTTAATCAAGTTAAGAGTAAAGTTCCGCTTTAAAATTTATATTCAAATCGAAACTCAAAATGAGCTTCCCTCCCCCCATCATAATTACTTAACATGAACAGCCTATCACTTTGAACCTCAGGCCTATGGCAAACCAATCATACACAAGACAGATGAATGACAGATGAATGACAGATGAATGACAGATGAATGACAGACCAACCTGTGCGGCAAAGTCCGGATTCTGGGCGAGCGTCTGCATCATGCTGCGCATGTAGGGGGCGGAGATCATACTCTGCATTAGCTGCGGATTCTCGGATATCTGCTGCAGCAGACCCTGCATTTCTGGGCTGTTAAACATGCCTGATAGGAACATAAAAAGAAAAAAAAAAAAAAAAAAAGCCATTAAATTTTTTTTTAAACCGCTTTCCTGCCGCCCTATAGCAGAATTACTGCTACAGGGCGGCAGGGGTGTGCAAACTCATATCTATAGATGAATCTATATATGAATTGTGTGATACAGTATATAGATATCTATATATCATGTGATTTTCCATTTCCGGGTAGGGGGCGCATGTGAGCCCTACCCGCACTGCCATTGTTGGCCTCTCCTGTTGATCACCGGGTCCTGGCCAGTGATTCTCCTCCGGCGCCTGGCGATCGCCGTGCATCACCGACGGGGGAGATGCCTGTATGTAAACAATACAGATCTCTCCCGCCAGCTCCTGCGCACTGCTTTGTATGGATCTGCACAGCAGAGCAATACAAAGCAATGTGCTTTCACAGTAAAGTGCACACACCGCACACAATTAACCCTTTGATTGACCCAGATGTTAACCCCTTCCTGCCCAGTGCCATTAGTACAGTAAAGAGTATTTACACCCCTCCCCCCCGCCACCCAGACCAGGCTATTTTTTGCAATACGGCGCTGCGTTACTTTAACTGACAATTGCGCGGTCATGCAACGCTGCACCCAAATTAAATGTGTGTCCTTTCCCCCCCCCACAAATAGAGCCTTCTTTCTGTGGTATTTGTGAACGTCTTTGTGGTTATTTTTTGCGCTGTCATGCAACGCTGCACCCAAATTAAATGTGTTCTTTTTTTCCCCCCACAAATAGAGCCTTCTTTCATTGGTATTTGTGAACGACTTTGTGGTTTTTATTTTTGCGCTGTCATGCAACGCTGCACCCAAATTAAATTTGTGTCCTTTTCCCCCCCCCCGCACAAATAGAGCCTTCTTTCGTTGGTATTTGTGAACACCTTTGGGGTTTTAATTTTTTGCGCTAAAAAAAAAAAAAAAAAAAAACACCAACAATTTTGAGAAAAAAAATACAATATTAGCACTGATCACTGTATTGGTATCACTGAGGTCAGTGACAGTCAGTTCCCCCCCAGTGTCAGAATGCCCGCCGCAGTACCGCTATAAGTTGCTCATCGTCGCCATTACTAGTATAAAAAAAAAAAATTCCAGTATATATACACCGCCATTTGTAGATTTTTAATTTTTTTCTTTAGCAAAGACATGTAGTAAAATACATTTCGGCCTAAATTTGATTTTTAATTTTTTTACTGGACATGTTTAACAGCAAAAAATATTGTGTGTGTATATATATATATATATATATATATATATATATATATATATATATATATATATACACACACACACATATATATATATATATATATATATATATATATAATATATATTATAATATAAATATATTTTTTTCTCAAAATTGTTGCGCAAAAAATAAAAACCACAAAGGCGTTCACAAATACCACCGAAAGAAAGCTCTATTTGGGGGGGCAGGACACAAATTTAATTTGGGTGCAGCGTTGCATGACCGTGCAATTGTCAGTTAAAGTAATGCAGCGCTGTATCGCAAAAAATGGCTTGGTCTGGGGGGTGGGGGGAGGGGTGTAAATACTCTGGAGGGCAAGTGGTTAATGCAAAGAGTGTAAGTATCTGATTTTGTCCTGGCACCAGCTTCTTACAGTCCCTGAACAGCAGAGCTCTGACTGGGGGAGGAAGAAGCAGCACACGGAGCCAATCACAGTACTAATAAGTAATATGCTGACAGGAGGAGAGAGCAAAGCGTCAGAGGAGCTCTCAGTTTCTCCTTTCACAGGGCTGTTCTGTGTAGCAGAGCTGTGTCTATCTCAGGACTGGTTGAACAGAAACAAATACTCTGGCAAGTAAACAGCTCCCCATATATTTTGTGTGCAGTTCTGCTTTATTAGACAGATGAACAATGAGCAAGAAAGCAGCAAAAACAGATCATACCTGACCCCAGACTGGCACCGCTGATGCCAAATGGGTTGGAAATGGTAGGATTGGTCTGGCTGGTGGTGGAGCCGTTGTTCCCCTCAGTACTGGCTGTCTGACTAGGAGAGGATGATGAAGGGTTCCAGGGGTTGGGAAGAGGCTCGCGGTTCTCTGTGCGCAGAGGCTGGGAGGCCGAACCCTCAGTGCCGCCAGCAGAGGAAAATGGATTGTTACCAAACTGGAAGAATAAAGAGCAAGGAAGAGAGTGAGGCAAGAATAGGACACAAAACACAAATAAAAACATTTCAATTCTGGACCCTTCCAGCTTGCTAACAAAACCAAAAGCATGTGCCTTTGGTCACATGATCTCTGCTGGAGGAAAGGATTAGCCAATCTGTGTTCTGATCTTTACTATGAACACCTTCCCACCTGCCCTATAGCAGATTGACAGCCAAGCCAAGTGGGACGATCCTCCTGAGTGGGCGTTATAAGACGTCCTCTCAGAAGGCGCTACTCACGCGACTGTGGTGGCCAATGGCTGATCACTACACCGGCCCGCTGCCAGGGTCATGTGATTGCTGTGACCATCCATTGTATACAATTGTGGTGTTAGCTGTGATTGGTCACAGCAATCACATGGTTCAGACAGAGCCAATCACAGCTAATAACAAAAGACACTGAATGAATCAGTTTCATTCAGTAAAAATGTTTTCTTAGATCAATGAAATAGATTGGTGTAAGCAATCATAATGTGAAAAAAAAAAAAAACAAACAAAACTGACCACTTCCCCAGAGTAGTACAGTGTTACTATGGTAACCCTGTATTGCTCTGGTCACAGTGTGTAAAAAAAAAAAAAAAAAAAAAAAAAAGTAAATTTTTAAAAATTCAAACCAAAAAAAAAACAAACAAAAAACAAAATTTACATTTCATTTGTACACACACACGTCAGTGTCCCTGATCATGCTGTACTGGACTAGTGACAATTTGTAAAAAAGTAAATAAATAAAAAAAATATAATAATTTTGGAATTCCCCGTCCTCATTTTCCAAAGATTGTGACAAAAAAAAAAAATTACGTCAAAATACTTGCCATGCCTCTTACTAAATACATTGGACTGTCTATTGTCCAAAAAGAGTTCATGTTGGGGATATTCGGAATACGTACAGTGCTGCATGGCCATCAGTGCAGAAAGCTGTCAATTGGCCTGGGTAGGGAGGGGGTAAAAGTGGCCGGTATTTAAAGTGGTTAGACAGACTTCCCCCGACCAAACCCCTAGGTCTTTGATCACATGGTTTTGGCTGTAGGCTTGGGGCAACACAGTGGCTAAATGCTCAGCACTCCCGCCTGGCAGTACTAGGGTCGTTGGTTCGAATCCCAGCCACGGCACCACCTAGCTGGAGTTTGCATGTTCTCCCTGTGCCTGCGTGGGTTTCCTCCAGGTACTCCGGTTTCCTCCCACATTCCAAAGACATGCTGGGAGGTTAATTGGCTCCTGTCTAAGTTGGCCCTAATATGTG
This sequence comes from Staurois parvus, assembly GCF_062004578.1. Lineage (NCBI taxonomy): Eukaryota > Metazoa > Chordata > Amphibia > Anura > Ranidae > Staurois > Staurois parvus. Next base: position 731,193 of record NW_028318752.1, read on the forward strand.
TATATATGAATGTAAGTTAGGGACCTTAGATTGTACGCCACTCGAGGGTTAGGGACCTTAGATACGCTCCTCGAGGGTTAGGGACCTTAGATACGCTCCTCGAGGGTTAGGGACCTTAGATATACGCTCCTTGAGGGTTAGGGACCTTAGATTGTACGCCCCTTGAGGGTCAGGGACCTTAGATTGTACGCCCCTTGAGGGTTAGGGACCTTAGATTGTACGCCCCTTGAGGGTTAGGGACCTTAGATTGTACGCCCCTTGAGGGTTAGGGACCTTAGATTGTACGCCCCTTGAGGGTTAGGGACCTTAGATTGTACATCCCTTGAGGGTTAGGGACCTTTGATTGTAGGCCCCCTTGAGGGTTAGGGACCTTATATTGTACGCCCCTTGAGGGTTAGGGACCTTAGATTGTAGGCCCCCTTGAGGGTTAGGGACCTTAGATTGTACGCCCCTTGAGGGTTAGGGACCTTAGATTGTAGGCCCCCTTGAGGGTTAGGGACCTTAGATTGTACGCCCCTTGAGGGTCAGGGATCTTAGATTGTACGCCCCTTGAGGGTTAGGGACCTTAGATTGTACGCCCCTTGAGGGTTAGGGACCTTTGATTGTAGGCCCTCTTGAGGGTTAGGGACCTTTGATTGTAGGCCCCCTTGAGGGTTAGGGACCTTATATTGTACGCCCCTTGAGGGTTAGGGACCTTAGATTGTAGGCCCCTTGAGGGTTAGGGACCTTAGATTGTACGCCCCTTGAGGGTTAGGGACCTTAGATTGTAGGCCCCTTGAGGGTTAGGGACCTTAGATTGTACGCCCCTTGAGGGTTAGGGACCTTAGATTGTAGGCCCCTTGAGGGTTAGGGACCTTAGATTGTACGCCCCTTGAGGGTCAGGGATCTTAGATTGTACGCCCCTTGAGGGTTAGGGACCTTAGATTGTACGCCCCTTGAGGGTCAGGGACCTTAGATTGTACGCCCCTTGAGGGTCAGGGATCTTAGATTGTACGCCCCTTGAGGGTTAGGGACTGATGTGAATGTACAATATATATATGTAAAGTGCTGCGTAAATTGATGGCGCTATATAAGTACCATAAATAAATAGGTGATGATAACCTTACCCTAATAGCGCACTAATGTACAAAAACGATCGAGAAATGCATCATGTCGCACAATCTCTTATCTATACAATACAAAGAGCTTTCCTTGTTGGCTATTTTTGCACAAATATTACCCAACTGGTAATCACGTTAATCGTCTACAAGGACTAGAACATTCATAATGGATGCAGAAGCGCATACACCAAAAGGAAGGGCATCAGCTCCCTCTGCTGGAGGACAGAAGGAGTGGCGGTCAGAGGTTACCTGCTCTCTGGCTGCACTGAACATGGGCTCCTGTATGTCGGTGTACATGCGGCGTAAGGCGTTGTACCCCCCAGGGATGCTCTCCAGATTGCTCAGAGCTCGGTCCTGGTTCCTCATCATTTCTTGCATCATGGCCGGGTTGCGAGCCAGCTCCATGGTCTGAAATTAGAAAGAGAACAAAAAGAAAGAGTTGACGTGATGTGGGTCAAAGTATCACAGCTCAGCATACAGACTTCTGGAACTAACAAAACCCATCAATGAGGGTTGATATTTATGCAATAAAGCAGAGGTCTCCAAACTTTTCAAACAAAGGGCCGGTTTATTGTCCTTCAGACGTTAAGAGGGCCGGAGTGTGGCCGGTGGAGGTAGAAAATATTTTGTGCCCAGCATCAGTAAGAATAAATATGGCCTCAGGGTTGGTGGTCAGTAGGAGGACAAGTAGTGCCCCACTGTTGGAATTAATGGGAGGAATAGTGCTCCATCGTTGGTGTCAGTGGGAGGAATAGTGCCCCATCGTTGGTGTCAGTGGGAGGAATAGTGCCCCATCGTTGGTGTCAGTGGGAGGAATAGTGCCCCATCGTTGATGTCAGTGGGAGGAATAGTGCCCCATCGTTGATGTCAGTGGGAGGAATAGTGCCCCATCGTTGGTGTCAGTGGGAGGAATAGTGCCCCATCGTTGGTGTCAGTGGGAGGAATAGTGCCCCATCGTTGGTGTCAGTGGGAGGAATAGTGCCCCATCATTGGTGTCAGTGGGAGGAATAGTGCCCCATCACTGGTGTCAGTGGGAGGAATAGTGCCCCATCATTGGTGTCAGTGGGAGGAATAGTGCCCCATCACTGGTGTCAGTGGGAGGAATAGTGCTTCATATTAGTGGGAGGAATAGTGCCCCGTCATTGGTGTCAGTGGGAGGAATAGTGCCCCGTCATTGGTGTCAGTGGGAGGAATAGTGCCCCGTCATTGGTGTCAGTGGGAGGAATAGTGCCCCGTCATTGGTGTCAGTGGGAGGAATAGTGCCCCGTCATTGGTGTCAGTGGGAGGAATAGTGCCCCGTCATTGGTGTCAGTGGGAGGAATAGTGCCCCGTCATTGGTGTCAGTGGGAGGAATAGTGCCCCGTCATTGGTGTCAGTGGGAGGAATAGTGCCCCGTCATTGGTGTCAGTGGGAGGAATAGTGCCCCGTCATTGGTGTCAGTGGGAGGAATAGTGCCCCGTCATTGGTGTCAGTGGGAGGAATAGTGCCCCGTCATTGGTGTCAGTGGGAGGAATAGTGCCCCGTCATTGGTGTCAGTGGGAGGAATAGTGCCCCGTCATTGGTGTCAGTGGGAGGAATAGTGCCCCGTCATTGGTGTCAGTGGGAGGAATAGTGCCCCGTCATTGGTGTCAGTGGGAGGAATAGTGCCCCGTCATTGGTGTCAGTGGGAGGAATAGTGCCCCGTCATTGGTGTCAGTGGGAGGAATAGTGCCCCGTCATTGGTGTCAGTGGGAGGAATAGTGCCCCGTCATTGGTGTCAGTGGGAGGAATAGTGCCCCGTCATTGGTGTCAGTGGGAGGAATAGTGCCCCGTCATTGGTGTCAGTGGGAGGAATAGTGCCCCGTCATTGGTGTCAGTGGGAGGAATAGTGCCCCGTCATTGGTGTCAGTGGGAGGAATAGTGCCCCGTCATTGGTGTCAGTGGGAGGAATAGTGCCCCGTCATTGGTGTCAGTGGGAGGAATAGTGCCCCATCATTGGTGTCAGTGGGAGGAATAGTGCCCCATCATTGGTATCAGTGGGAGGAATAGTGCCCCATCATTGGTGTCAGTGGGAGGAATAGTGCCCCATCATTGGTGTCAGTGGGAGGAATAGTGCCCCATCATTGGTATCAGTGGGAGGAATAGTGCCCCATCATTGGTGTCAGTGGGAGGAATAGTGCCCCATCATTGGTGTCAGTGGGAGGAATAGTGCCCCATCATTGGTGTCAGTGGGAGGAATAGTGCCCCATCATTGGTGTCAGTGGGAGGAATAATGCCCCATCATTGGTATCAGTGGGAGGAATAATGCCCCATCATTGGTATCAGTGGGAGGAATACTGCTTCATATCAGTGGGAGTTGAATTTCGGGGGGGCGGGGGGTTGGCACAAACTGCAGAGAACATATGAACTGTATATGCATAGTGTCCTTGGTGGAATCAAACCAATGACCCACACCCGCAAGTCGGCTATGCAAATCACTTAGCCACCACAGTGCCCACATCATATAGGACCATGAACTGACCAAGCACCACTGAGCGCACGCACGCACGCACGCACGCACACACACACACACACACACACACACACACACACACACACACACGTCTTTCGTACACAACTTTCTCCCTGTGTCCCAGAGAGAGAAAAAAAAAATTTTAATTTAGAAATGGGTAAAATGGTTGTAAAGGCTGAAGGTTTTATCTACGTCCATGTATTCTATGCATGAAGGTAAAATATCTGTGTGCAACAGCTCCTCCCCCAGCCCCCCCCCAATACTGACCTAAGCCTCCTCTCGATCCAGCGATGTGCACTGGAGTCTCAGCAATCCCAGGACCCCCTCTCCTCATTGGCCGCTGCTGTCAATCACAACCAGTGAGCCAATGAGAAAAGAGAGGGGGCAAGGCCAAGCCGCGGCTCCGTGTATGAATGGATACACTGTGCAGCACGTGCCCCCATATTAAGCGGACTGCTGTGGGGGCACCCGACAGTAGGGAGGGGTCAGGGGTGCCGGTGGTGGGACCCGAGAAAAGGAGGATCTGGGCTAGTCTGTGAAAAACCACTGCAGAGAGCAGGCAAGTATGATGTGTTTTTTTTTTTTTCAAATTTGAAACAGTCCTCACAAGACGCAGCCAGATAGGGAAGGAAAGTCAGTGCATACAGCAAAGGTGTGAAAAGGCAAAACAGTGGGCATAGGTGGAAGACTTCACATATAGAAGACCCTTCTGACCCCATAGAACAGGGATCACTACCAGGGGGACCGCAGTCCAGACCCTAACCAAGTGACAGTCCTGTCTGGACTGCGGCCACCACTTAGCAGCTGGAGGTCCTCTCCTGGGTCTCCTGCCCGGTCGCCATGGTCATTCTTACAGCAGGGGCAGGGGGTGCTGCAAATACAGAAAGAGTGGGAGTCTTCAAATTAACGAGCAGTGGTCACCCATCGTTGGGCAGCTCCTGCTCTCTGTCCAAATCTGCAGTACCTTCTGCCCCCCTGCGAGGATGATGTCGGCAGCTGGGCAGGAGGACCCAGGAGAGGACACCCAGGCTGATAAGTGCCTCTGCCACTCTGGGTAAGGATATGCATAGGAGGCTTCCATTGAAAGGGGCGCTGCAATGTAAAGGGACAGTGTGTGAATGCTGTAAAGTGAGGACTATGATTTAAAGGGGGACTGTGGACACTGATGTAAAAAGAAGTGTGGGGGGGGACTGTGATGTGAAGGGGGGAGTGAGGACACTGATGTAAAGAAGGGTCTGAGATGTAAAGGGGGCTATGATAAGAAGGGGAGGCAGAAGACACTGATGTAAAGAGGGGTCTGAGATGTAAAGGGGGCTATGATGTGAAGGGGAAGCTGAAGACACTGATGTCAGGGGAAACTGAGGTAAAGGGAGGCAGTGATGTGTTATAGCGCAAAAATTATATTCGGACATCTGCAGGAAAAAAACTTTACTGACTAGAACTCCAAAAATGTTTAATTCATGACCCCTGCCATAGAGGCTCAGGTGGACAGAACAGAGAAGGAAGGGTAGAGATGGCAGACATAGCCAAGCAGTGCCCATACAGAGGAGCTCAGGAGGACAGGGCAGGGAAGGAGGGTAGAGATGGCAGACATAGCCAAGCAGTGCCCATACAGAGGAGCTCAGGAGGACAGGACAGAGAAGGAAGGGTAGAGATGGCAGACAGCCAAGCAGTGCCCATACAGAGGAGCTCAGGTAGACAGGACAGAGAAAACAGAAGTAGCTAGATAGAGTTCCTATAAAAGAGCTCAGGTAGACAGGACAAAGAAGGAAGGGTAGAGATGGCAGACATAGCCAAGCAGTTCCCATAAAGAGGAGCTCAGGTAGACAGGACAGAGAAGGAAGGGTAGAGATGGTAGACATAGCCAAGCAGTTCCTATACAGAGGAGCTCAGGAGGACAGGGCAGAGAAGGAAGGGTAGAGATGGCAGACATAGCCAAGCAGTGCCCATACAGAGGAGCTCAGGAGGACAGGACAGAGAAGGAGGCGTAGAGATGGTAGACATAGCCAAGCAGTGCCCATACAGAGGAGCTCAGGAGGACAGGGCAGAGAAGGAGGGTAGGGATGGCAGACATAGCCAAGCAGTGCCCATACAGAGGAGCTCAGGAGGACAGGACAGAGAAGGAAGGGTAGAGATGGCAGACATAGCCAAACAGTGCCCATACAGAGGAGCTCAGTTGGGCAGGGCAGAGAAGGAAGCAGGGTGGATAAAAATCAATGATTTAAAAAAAAAAAAAAAAAAAAATTATCGGATTTTTTATTTAAATTGGATTTTTTTAATTTAAATCGGATTTTTTTTAAATAAAATGCTTTTTGAGGAAAATATATTACCATCCAAAGGTTATTCCATCATGAAATAAAGATTAGTTTTTTAATTATGCAGAATAAGGCTGTATATGTTTAATTATTTTGGTAAATAAATTCCATGAATCCATTCACAATGTCATGCTCTTCCAGAGGTGTTTGTAAGATTATTGGGCAGTTTCTCTGCCTACAAGATATTATCACAGATGTTGGTTTACTTTTGCAGTTCTCAAAACTGAATGTGACTCAGCGGAGATCACATGCCTCTTCTTCACAGCAAAAATGTTATAACATGAACAGAGTTAAGAAAAAGACCTTCATCCTAACTTCTACAAACCTATGAATACAGAATCAGCCCCTTCAGTGCGAAGGTGCAAGAAGTTCAGTGAATAGAATAGAAACAATATTTTTCTGATTGTTTGGAGTGGAATAGATCTGCACAAGAAGAAAGTGAAACTAAGTGCGAGGAGGAAGGGGCCGACAGTGCGAGGAGGAAGGGGCCGACAGTGCGAGGAGGAAGGGGCCGACAGTGCGAGGAGGAAGGGGCCGACAGTGCGAGGAGGAAGGGGCCCACAGTGCGAGGAGGAAGGGGCCCACAGTGCGAGGAGGAAGGGGCCCACAGTGCGAGGAGGAAGGGGCCCACAGTGCGAGGAGGAAGGGGCCCACAGTGCGAGGAGGAAGGGGCCCACAGTGCGAGGAGGAAGGGGCCCACAGTGCGAGGAGGAAGGGGCCCACAGTGCGAGGAGGAAGGGGCCCACAGTGCGAGGAGGAAGGGGCCCACAGTGCGAGGAGGAAGGGGCCCACAGTGCGAGGAGGAAGGGGCCCACAGTGCGAGGAGGAAGGGGCCCACAGTGCGAGGAGGAAGGGGCCGACAGTGCGAGGAGGAAGGGGCCGACAGTGCGAGGAGGAAGGGGCCGACAGTGCGAGGAGGAAGGGGCCGACAGTGCGAGGAGGAAGGGGCCGACAGTGCGAGGAGGAAGGGGCCGACAGTGCGAGGAGGAAGGGGCCGACAGTGCGAGGAGGGAGGGGCCGACAGTGTGAGGAGGGAGGGGCCGACAGTGTGAGGAGGGAGGGGCCGACAGTGTGAGGAGGGAGGGGCCGACAGTGTGAGGGGGAAGGGGCTGACAGTGTGAGGGGGAAGGGGCTGACAGTGTGAGGGGGAAGGGGCTGACAGTCTACGTTTCTTAAAATATATATATTTTGTTTAGCCAAATTAGTTAACAAACATGGATGTTTAAGCAAATCACATATGCTGGAATGTTATTGTTTCAGTTGAATATATCTATTTAAATTGTTATTATTAAGGTAATGATTATTTTTCTCCTTCCTAACTACAACAGAAAAGTTGTCCAAATATGAATGATTAACCTATTAAACTGGGGATAAAAAAACTAATATGAAAAGTGGTTGTTCTAAAAATCTTCATCTACTTGTATATTAAAGTTATACCAGCAAGAATTAGTCTTTATGTAGAAAACTAGGATTTAAATCAAGGCTTACTGACTAGTGATTTAAATCATGATTTAAATCAGTTTGATTTAAATGAAATCCACCCTGGAAGGAAGGGTAGAGATGGTAGACATAGCCAAGCAGTGCCCATACAGAGGAGCTCAGGTAGACAGGGCAGGGAAGGAATGGTAGAGATGGCAGACATAGCCAAGCAGTGCCCATACAGAGGAGCTCAGGAGGACAGGACAGAGAAGGAAGGGTAGAGATGGTAGACATAGCCAAGCAGTGCCCATACAGAGGAGCTCAGGAGGACAGGACAGAGAAAGCAGAAGTAGGTAGATAGTAGAGTTCCCATACAGAGGAGCTCAGGTTAGTAGGGCAGACACCCCCCTGGTCAGAGCTGGCATACCTGTCTCATGAGCTCCGGGTTGTTCAGCATATGGCTGATTTCTGGATTCCTCTCCATCAGCTGCTGCATCTGAGGATTGGCCATGATCATCTGTCTCATGAGATCCGGGTTAGACATCATATTGTGTACCAGCGGGTTCTCCATGATCTGGGCCAGCATCTCGGGGTTGGACATGAGCTGGCGCTGCATTTGTTGCTGGAGCTCCATGAAGTTGGCAGAACCCATGCCTAGGTTGCCCAGCCCTGCCAGGCCTCCGAAACCAGCTGCAAGAAACATGGAATTAATAAAAACAAACGATACAGCAGAGGAGGTCACTGACCACTAAAAGGTGATATTTACAGAGAACCAATGAGGAACGGACATTTGTAAGACTGAATCTCTACCTTGTTTTGTCATCACAGTGTGACCTTACCTCACAGGAAAGGCTGTGTATGCTGGTATTCTCTTGTATACTCTCCCTGTCAGTTGGATGGCAGTGTATGCTGGTATTCTCTTGTATACTCTCCCTGTCAGTGGGATAGCTGTGTAGCTAGTATTCACTTGTATACTCTCCCTGTCAGTGGGATGGCTGTGTATGCTGGTATTCTCTTGTATACTCTCCCTGTCAGTGGAATGGCAGTGTATGCTGGTATTCTCTTGTATACTCTCCCTGTCAGTGGAATGGCAGTGTATGCTGGTATTCTCTTGTATACTCTCCCTGTCAGTTGGATGGCAGTGTATGCTGGTATTCTCTTGTATACTCTCCCTGTCAGTGGAATGGCAGTGTATGCTGGTATTCTCTTGTATACTCTCCCTGTCAGTGGGATGGCAGTGTATGATGGTATTCTCTTGTATACTCTCCCTGTCAGTGGGATGGCAGTGTATGATGGTATTCTCTTGTATACTCTCCCTGTCAATGGGATGGTTGTGTAGCTGGTATTCACTTGTATACTCTCCCTGTCAATGGGATGGTTGTGTAGCTGGTATTTACTTGTATACTCTCCCTGTCAGTGGGATGGCAGTGTATGCTGGTATTCTCTTGTATACTCTCCCTGTCAGTGTATGCTGGTATTCTCTTGTATACTCTCCCTGTCAGTGTATGCTGGTATTCTCTTGTATACTCTCCCTGTCAGTGGGGTGGCAGTGTATGCTGGTATTCTATTGTATACTCTCCCTGTCAGTGGGGTGGCTGTGTATGCTGGTATTCTCTTGTATACTCTCCCTGTCAGTGGGATGGCCGTGTATGCTGGTATTCTCTTGTCTACTCTCCCTGTCAGTGGGATGGCTGTGTATGCTGGTATTCTCTTGTCTACTCTCCCTGTCAGTGGGATGGTTGTGTTGCTGGTATTCACTTGTATACTCTCCATGTCAGTGGTATGTCTGTGTGGTATTCACTTATATACTCTCCCGTCTGCGGGATAGTGGTGTATGCTGGTATTCTCTGTCAGTGGGATGGCTGTGTGCGTTATTTTCTTGAATACTCTCCCGGGCAGAGCATGAGTGACCACCCAGTTTCAGGTTATATTTCAAGAGCAGAAATTCAGATCATTACAGAGACCCCTCGATGACAAGTTTTCTATAAACAAGGGTTGACAAATGCACAATATTCTGCTCTAGGATTTGTGGTCTCCTCCCTGTATTGCTGGTATGCAGTAGGCCAGCCTTCTCTATGTACCCTTCCAGTAGCTGGTATATCAGTGTTCTAAGACTCCATGTTCAGAGCCAGATATGAGAGGCCAGAAAGTATGACACATCTACATTAAGGCAACACCCTGAATGAAAATGACAATCCCCCTGGGCAAAATTAAAAAAAATTGCAAATTGTGATGGAGAACTTTAGCAGCTAGTTGGTGCATTATGGGACGGTCCACCCTCATAATCCTTTTTATCATTCTCAGTGCTAACTAATGTACCTGCAGCACCCCTGCAAGAAGAGGACATCAGAGTAGTAAATCTACAGCCACTGCCAGTGATGCCTGGCTCTGCCTTCAACCCACTTGCAGACTTTTTTTTTTTTTGGAAAGGGGGGCACTGAACCAATTATACAAGTGGGGACAGGTGAAGACTAACAGTTCATGGACCGCTAGGATTTGTTCTCTGAGCCGGTTTTAATATCTGAGCAGTTTTACCAGAACGGCAATCATACTTACACAAGAGACCCGAAGACGTGTTTCTGTCTGTTGTGGCCGTGGTTCCAGTGGTCGCTCTGGGGGTCTCTGCCTCAGGCTCAGTGGTGGTCTGTGCAGGAGGGGGGTCATTGCTTGCAGGACTAACGGCAGCAGTGGAAGCAGCAACAGCAGCAGCAGTAGCAGCGGCTGTGGCTGACGGGTCCTGTGACCTGCAAAATTAAAGTCGCTAATCAGCATTTTAAAATAAAGCTCAATGACAGAAACGAAGAAAAAAACAAGAAAAGGGAAAAAAAAAAAACAAAAAACCCCAAAACAAAAAATAAATCCAGTTATAGCATCCCTTTAACCTCTTCACGCCGGCCGAACGCAAATGTGCGGTCTCCCGGCGTCTGGGCCTAGCCGCCACACATCTGCGTTCTATTAAAAGAAGACATATTTGCTGAGAGCGCGCGCCCTGCATGCTCCCAGCACACATGCCCGGTACTCACGGAAAAGGTCCCGGTCTCCTCTTTCGATTGGGACCTTTCCCGATCATGTGACCGCCGTGACGCGCCACGGTAGTCACATGACCCTAAACCCCGCCTGTCCCGGCTTCTGAAACTCTTAAAGGGCCGGGAGGTGCTGGCGTGAAGGAAGGGGTTAAAAAGTTCTAAATGACGGGGGGGGGGATCCTGGAATTAAGAATCGGAAGATCTTGTGCCCACAGTGGTCACATGACCCTAAACCTCACCTGTCCCGCCTCCTGGCTTCTGAAACTCTTAAAGGGCCGGGAGGCGCTGGCGTGAAAGACGGGGTTAAAAAGTTCTAAATGACGGGGGGGATCATGGCCTTAAGAATCGGAAGATCTTGTGCCCACAGTGGTCACATGAATGGAAGTCAGTCCTGCTGGCTACAAATCCTTTTCTTTTCTTAAATCTTTATACAATCCACAAAAAGAAGACAGAATGATACTACATTCTAAGATCAAGCGTAACATTCCCAGCAAGTGCGATCCCAGTTGGCATTGTCTGAAGAGGCTTGTAGTGCTGGTCAAAGCCAGAGACCTAGGAGTAACCCCACCGGTATACAGATGATGGGAGCCGGGGTCCTGTCATCGATGTAGCAATGGAAAAGACATGAATGCCAATGTTGGCCTTGAATGATGCTCCAGTCACGCCCCCAACGCGTTTCGCCCAGCCACAGAGGACTCATGACCAAGCCACAGTGGCCGAGGTGAAACACGTTAAGGGCGTAGCTGAAGTGGCAGTTGAGGCCAACACTGCCATTCACACTGGGAAGCCTGATGTGGCGTCTGTATCTCTTACTGAGTTGTCACCAAGCACACAATGAACGGGCTGCACAACGCCAATTTTTGCGACTTTTACAGTCACTGGGGCTTGAAGTGCTTTGCACAGAAAAACTGCTCTCTTATGGTGCGCCTGAATCAGCAGGATTTGCATTCAGCTTTGAATCCACAACTAATGATAAACTGCACTCTGAGACGTTCAAAGATCACTCGCCGCGGCATACCAAATAGGTAAACAGCACGGGCTCCGCTTTATTTGTTTTGGGACTAGCTCGGTACATACTGCAGCCCTTGTGGATTGTCGATTGACATTCCACAAACAGTTACAGAGTAACCTACAGAATTCAAGCAGAATTTCAGCCTAAACCTAACAACAGTCTAGACTCCAATCTGTCTTTCCAGCCCCAGGTCCAATCGCTGACAAATTCATGTAGACTCCACCTCCGCAACATCTCCAAAATACGTCCGTTCCTAACCCCAGAAACCACAAAGCAACTCATTCGCTCCCTTATTATATATCTCGACTTGACTACTGTAACTCCCTCCTCACCGGCTTACCCGAACACAGGCTATGCCCGCTTCAGTCCATCCTGAATTCTGCAGCCAGACTCATCCACCTCACCAACCGCTCCGTATCCGCCACCCCTCTCTGCCATTCCCTCCACTGGCTTCCGATTGCCCAACGCATAAAATTCAAATTATTAACATTGACGTACAAAGCTGTTCATAACACTGCCCCAAACTACCTCATTGACCTGATATCCATATACCACCCTACAAGCACTCTCCGCTCCTCACAAGACCTCCTACTCTCTAGTTTCCTAGTCTCCTCCTCCCATGCTCGTCTTCAGGACTTCTCCAGAGCTTCCCCCATCCTCTGGAACTCACTACCCCAATCCATCAGACTGTCACCTACCCTCACCATTAGGACCACCCTGAAAACCCATCTCTTCAGGGAAGCCTACCCCGCCCTCACCTAATTGCCAATCTCCTCCACTCTTCCTACCACTCCATCCCCCACAGCTATCTCCTCCTGTACCACCATCCCCTCCCTCCTAGATTGTAAGCTCCAAGGAGCAGGGCCCTCGAACCCCTCGGGTATCCCATTGTATTGTTATTGTACTGTCTCCCATTGTAATGTACAGCGCTGAGCAAACTGTTGGCGCTTTATAAATACTGTATAATAATAATAATAACATCATAACTAGTCTTGAGAATGTCCCCCTTTCCCCCCCTAAAACCTAGGCTGGCTAACCTGTGTTAAAAAGAAAAAAAAAAAAAAAAAAAAAGGAGAATGCAAATACTGGCCCGTTTCCAGCCCACTCCGGTTGATCCGGCTCTCCTATGTCAGCCAGCAGTGGCTGCAGGGGAGAAGAGGGAACGATGACAACAGATGCAACATGGGAGCCTAGAGGACACGTCTTGAATTCCAGAATTCCAAGCTGTTGTCGAGCGCTCCATCCTCTCCCCTGCAGCTGCTGGGGATCACGTGCCCAGACTGGAACAAGGAAGTATATATACTTTTTTTTTTTTTTAATTTTTGTTTTTACACAGAATATCCTGCATTTTGGGGGGACATTTTTAAGTCTAGTTTGGTCTAGGTTGAAATGTTATCATGCATTCTTCTATGCACAAGTCACTTCTGACAGGTTATGCCATCACCACAGCATCCTGAGGTATGGCTCCACACCCGCTCCAGTACACAGCAGGTGACTGACGGCCTCAGCAGTTCATGTTTCCCTATGAGGCTGTGTAGAGGGGAGTGTCAATTCTCTCCACTCTGGTCTCAGATTACACTCAGGTCTCTGCTGTGTAGTGCGACGTCAACTCCTCCAGCCTGCCTTCGGGTCGTTTCACTCTGGAGCGCTGCGGCCAGACCGTGGTTTTCACATGGGTCACCCGCAGTTTCTATTGGATGGTGCATTTTTTTGAACGTGCACCAAAAGATACAAAACGCATGACTTTTGGTGCGGTTTCAGAAAGTACCACCTAACAGAAGCCTATAGAAAAGCGCAGGTAGACTGCGCTACGGCCAAACCACTGCGCTGCAGTGTGAAACGGTCCTTCTGAAGCTCAGAAATGATGTGCAAAATCTGCACACAGCTATAAAGAATAAAGCGTTGCAGGTAAACAGGTACAACTTATGTAGGAGGATTTGTTTCATCCCTGTATCACCTGAGGCCAGTCACTTCAATGGGTATTAGTAAGGCTACTTGCACACTGAGTTTTTGAAGCATTTTTTGCGTAAAAAAAAAAGCGCCTGAAAAGCTCCAGAAAAGCGCTTTCCTATGTATGTGAATATAGATCTATGTATGTTATCACACTGAGGTGTTGCGCTTGCGGTGTAAAAACTCCTGCTTTGGGGAGTTGGAAAAAAAAAATAATAAAATACGCCCCAAAAAACACCATTGAAATCAATGGAAACTGCCTGGAAAACGCCTCTGGCAAGCGTTTTTGGTGCAGTTTTTAAGTCATGTGACCTTTAAAACGCTCAGAAAGCGCATTTTTGCGACGGGTCAATGTGAAAGTAGCCGAAGCTTGCTTTCACACTGGTTTGCCTCAAAAACACGAAAACATGAAAAATGACTTGAGAGTTGCGTTAACAGTGCAACGCATGACGCATTTTCCAAGCGTTGGCGCTCCTCCTTTTCACATGTGACTTTTTGCAGATCTTCCCACATGTGCGATGCGTTTTTAGAGCGTTACCATTGATTTCAATGGGAAAAGGCATTTTTGAGGTTTATTTTTTTTTTTTAAACTCCCCAAACATGCCTCAAAGATGCTGCAAGCAAGAGTTATCACACCGCACACCTCAGTGTGAAAAACGTACATCGATATACATTCACAAACACGGGGAAGCAGTTTTCTTGCGCTTTTTAGGCGGCTTTTTTAACGCCAAAATGCTTGAAAAACTCCTCAGTGTGAAAGCAGCCTAAGGGTTTACAACCACTTCCATTAGGTTTCATATGCGGTCTGTATCCCTGCTGGAGAGAACGATCTCTATTAAAACGGTAGTAAACTTTGAACGAATAAAAAATTTTTTCTTCCTTCGAGGCCGTAATGCGTTGCATAAAAGAACAAAACAGGGCGCACTCTCCTCGTGTATTAACACGATAATAAGAAATTTATTACAAAGATGCAAAAACATACAAGCCAAAAAGGTCATAAAAACAGACAAGAAGTCAGAGGATGCCAGTCGTGGGCAGCATGGGTCCTCGAGTACAGTGCTAACGCGTTTCGGGAGTCAAACTCCCTTCCTCAGAGCAATAGATGATCGTTTCATCTATTGTGAGGAAGGGAGTTCGAAACGCGATAAGAAATTTATTATAAAGATGCAAAAACGTAGTCACAAGCCAAAAAAAAAAAAACAGACAAGTCAAAGAATTCCAGTCGTGGGCAGCATGGGTCCTCAGGTACCCTAACGCATTTCAAACTCCCTTCCTCACAATAGATGAAACAATCATCTATTGCTCTGAGGAAGGGAGTTCGACTCCCAAAACGAGTTAGCACTTCACCCAAGGACCCATGCTGCCCACGACTGGAATCCTCTGTTTTTATGACCTTTTTGGCTTGTATGTGCTCACGACTGGCATCCTTTGACTTCTTGTCTGTTTTTATGACCTTTTTGTCTTGTATGTTTTTGCATCATTATAATAAATGTATCGCATTTCGAACTCCCTTCCTCAGAGCAATGGATTAAACAATCATCTATTGCTCTGAGGAAGGGAGTTCCGACTCCCGAAACGCGTTAGCCCTTTACCCAACGACCCATGCTGCCCACGACTGGCATCCTCTGACTTCTTGTCTCTTGTTTTTATGACCTTTTTGTCTTGTATGTTTTTGCTTTTTTATAATAAATGTATCGCATTTCGAACTCCCTTCCTCAGAGCAATAGATGAAACAATCATCTGAGGAAGGGAGTTCGACTCCCGAAACGCGTTAGCACTGTACCCGAGGACCCATGCTGCCCACGACTGGCATCCTCTGACTTCTTGTCTCTGTTTTTATGACCTTTTTGCCTTGTATGTTTTAGCATCATTATAATCAATTACTTATTATCGTGTTAATACACGAGGAGAGTGCACCCCGTTTTGTTCTTTTATGCAACGCATTACGGCCTCGCAGGAAGAAAATTTTTATTTTTTTATTCGTTCAAAATTTACTACCGTTTTAATAAAAATCGTTCTCTCTCCAACAGGGATACACACTGCATATGAAACCTAATGGAAGTGGTTGTAAACCCTTAGGCTGGCCATACATTATACAATTATCTGGAGATTTTTGGTTTAGATTTACCAAAAACCATATAATAGGAGGACAAACCTAAACAACACTTTCAGTTGTATCCAATTAGGCGGGCCCTTGCACTACATAGTTGAAGGTAAATCTAAAGGAAATTGGGCAGAAAATTGGAAGATAATTGTATAATGTATGGCCAGCCTTATGCAGGCCATAGATGGGTCGAAAATCGGTCGATTTTTCGGCCGATTTTCGGATCGTTAGTGGGCTAAATGTTCGGTCGTTTTTCGGTATTTTGGCAGATTTTTTTTTATCGGTCAAGTTGGAAAACAAAATCGGCCGATTTTGCAGATCGCCCGATTTTCACGGCAATGATGGGCAAATCGGCCGATCTTTTTACCGATAAAAAAATCTGCGCATGAGCAGTGGGGAGGAGGAAGAGATGAGAAGAAGAGGAAGAGATGAGAAGAAGAGGAAGAGATGAGAAGAAAAGAGGAAGAGATGAGAAGAAAAGAGGAAGAGATGAGAAGAAGAGGAAGAGATGAGAAGAAAAAGAGGAAGAGATGAGAAGAAAAGAGGAAGAGATGAGAAGAAAAGAGGAAGAGATGAGAAGAAAAGAGGAAGAGATGAGAAGAAAAGAGGAAGAGATGAGAAGAAAAGAGGAAGAGATGAGAAGAAAAGAGGAAGAGATGAGAAGAAAAGAGGAAGAGATGAGAAGAAAAGAGGAAGAGATGAGAAGAAAAGAGGAAGAGATGAGAAGAAAAGAAAAGAGGAAGAGATGAGAAGAAAAGAAAAGAGGAAGAGATGAGAAGAAAAGAAAAGAGGAAGAGATGAGAAGAAAAGAAAAGAGGAAGAGATGAGAAGAAGAGGAAGAGATGAGAAGAAGAGGAAGAGATGAGAAGAAGAGGAAGAGATGAGAAGAAGAGGAAGAGATGAGAAGAAGAGGAAGAGATGAGAAGAAGAGGAAGAGATGAGAAGAAGAGGAAGAGATGAGAAGAAGAGGAAGAGATGAGAAGAAGAGGAAGAGATGAGAAGAAGAGGAAGAGATGAGAAGAAGAGGAAGAGATGAGAAGAAGAGGAAGAGATGAGAAGAAGAGGAAGAGATGAGAAGAAGAGGAAGAGATGAGAAGAAGAGGAAGAGGAAGAAGAAGAATTCCAGTCTGGCAAAAAGTGTCCCTGCAGAGAGCTCTGCTATTTCTTTGACAGTTCCTTGACATTTATAGCGGTTGCAACAATGTATCTATTTGTTTCCGAATAAAAACATCTGTACCCTAAATGGATACAAATACATTGTTGCAACTGCTATAAATGTCAAGGAACTGTCAAAGAAATAGCGGAGCTCTCTGCAGGGACACTTTTTGAGGGCTGTAGACAGGATGAAAATCGGCCGATTTTTTTCATCGTTGCTGGTAACGTCGGCCGCTTGAACAACCGATTTTTCGTTTTTTTTAAAGAAAAATCGGCCGATTTTCGACCCATCTATGGCCTGCATTAGGCTGCTTTCACACTGAGGAGTTTTTCAAGCGTTATGGCGTTAAAAAAGCCGCCTACAAAGCGCAAGAAAACCGCTTCCCTGTGTTTGTGAATGTATATCTATGCGAGTGTCAAGTTTCCCCGAGCTATCAAAGGCGGCACCTCAGCAAGTACAGGATTCCATTTTAAAGTGCAGCAAGAGAGATTTGAGCGCCGGTTTCTGGTGGATAATACATTGCATGTTAGAACTTATGAAATACCTCCAGGGCCCTCTCTCACCGTTGCAGAGGCTTCCATCTTCACCCGGTCTTCCTTCTGGGTTCAAAGCCTCCAGCCATTTGAATGGCCAAGCTGCGATGACGTCACTCCTGTGACTCAGAGCTCTGAAGAGACGGCATACGTATGTCGACCCTTCAAAGCACATGTGCCAGTGATGTCACCAGCTGCAGAATCAGAGAAGATCTCCTGAACGGTGGTCCTTGTACCTACAGGTAAGATTTATTACATACAAGCTCACCTGTAGGTACGAGTGTCCCGGTGGTGTTTACTACAGACTGAACTCACATGACCATTATCAAAATCGAAAAGTGATTGGAATTCCAAGCTTGTAGAGTTGCCACCACCAGAACAGAAAAAGAAGTGACATCCGAGATGGTGACAACTACCCTGGTGACAACATAGGGAGCAAGGCCAAACTCTGCATAGGAATACAATTTCCAAGATCCAGCCTCTGATGAAACAGAAGGTTGAAACCAGGGGCGGACTGACCATTTGGAAACTTGGGCATTGCCCGAGGGCCCGGGGTCAGTAGGGGGCCCCATGAGATGCCCCTGGTACCTTTTTCATAGGCTTTTTTGAGTCTGGGCAAGGACACAGGGGCCCCATGATCCCCTATTGCCCGGGGGGCCCCATGAGTTGTCAGTCCGCCCCTGGTTGAAACTCACAATCTCCCCCCCCCCCCATCCCTTGCCCCAGAATTCACACTCACTTCTGCGCTGTCTTGATCACTAGATGCACGGTGAGACCGTCTTTGATGCTATGCTGGTTTAGCGTGTCACCATCTTTCAAGATCTTCCCGGCAAAGATCAGTACCAGCTGATCCTTCTTGGCTTTGAATCGTTTGGAGATCTCCTCTTTGAACTGCAACAGACAGGACGAGAATGTTTGTCAATATAGAAGTCCAAGATCGCTATGAAAACAAGAGAACAAAATCTTTCAACCAGATCTTCCAAAATGATCCTCAAGTCACTGGACCCTCCCAACCTTCATTAGCTTGGCTGGAGCTATTCTTTAAATTGAAGTTGAAGCTAGTAAACATGGTGGTAGTGTGTAAAGTGCCAAAAGAATACAGACTAGCAAGGTTCTAGGAACTGATAGAAACTAGGAAAAATGTTCATATTTTGACATTTTTTAATAAAAAAAACAAAAAAAACAAAAACAAAACCCCACACACAAAAAAAAAAAAAAAAAAAACACACACTTTTGATACATACCTTATTTTAGACCCAGTCATATCCTCACAGGGTCTCTGTACTTCTCTATGTAATGCAGGCATATTATTTATTTATAATTATTTATTTCAGGTACGTCTATAGCGCCATCAATTTACACAGCGCATTACATATATATTGTACATTCCCATCAGTCCCTAACCCTCAAGGGGCGTACAAGCCAAGGTCCCTGACCCTCAAGGGGCGTACAAGCCAAGGTCCCTGACCCTCAAGGGGCGTACAAGCCAAGGTCCCTGACCCTCAAGGGGCGTACAAGCCAAGGTCCCTGACCCTCAAGGGGCGTACAAGCCAAGGTCCCTGACCCTCAAGGGGCGTACAAGCCAAGGTCCCTGACCCTCAAGGGGCGTACAAGCCAAGGTCCCTGACCCTCAAGGGGCGTACAAGCCAAGGTCCCTGACCCTCAAGGGGCGTACAAGCCAAGGTCCCTGACCCTCAAGGGGCGTACAAGCCAAGGTCCCTGACCCTCAAGGGGCGTACAAGCCAAGGTCCCTGACCCTCAAGGGGCGTACAAGCCAAGGTCCCTGACCCTCAAGGGGCGTACAAGCCAAGGTCCCTGACCCTCAAGGGGCGTACAAGCCAAGGTCCCTGACCCTCAAGGGGCGTACAAGCCAAGGTCCCTGACCCTCAAGGAGCATACAAGCTAAGGACCCTTACACTCAAGGAGCACACAAGCTTTGGTCCCCAACCCTCAAGGGGCGTACAAGCTAAGGTCCCCAACCCTCAAGGGGCGTACAAGGTAAGATCCATAACCCTCAAGGAGCGTACAATCTAAGGTCCCTAACCCTCAAGGGGCGTACAATCTAAGGTCCCCAACCTTCAAGGGGTGTACAATCTAAGGTCCCTAACTCACATTCATACATACACATACTAGGGCCAATTTAGACAGCCAATTAACCTACCAGCATGTCTTCCAGCATGTTTTTGGAGTGTGGGAGATAACCGGAGTACCCGGAAGAAACCCACGCAGGCACAAGGAGAATATGCAAACTCCAGGCAGGTGGTGTCGTGGTTGGAATTTGAACCAGCAACCCTAGTGCTGCCAGGCGGAAGTGATAACCACTTAGCCATTGGCATATCATGGCTGTTGGGAGGGGCTGGCAGGGTGTTGTGGACAGCTTCCTAAAAACATCACAGCACCCTGCCCCAGTTATGCCACTCCAGCCCCTCCTCCTATTTGAGGTTTCAAGAGGAGTAGGAGGGGTTATGCAAATATGAAACTCCAGATAGGTAGCTGCGAGTCTGGAGGAACAAAAGAACTGAAATCCGATGAATGAAAAGGGGTGACCCAGGAACAGTCAAGCTTGGGAAGATGAGGGCTAGATGATGCAGCGAGGGAATGAGGTGGGCTCTGACTTGCTGCAGCTTCTAATGCACATTGCGAGAAGCTCACAGTGTGCAGTGAAATCGGAGTGAGCAATTTCAGTCCAGGAGAGGAGCCGCTACAACCGTGCAAGACTGGATCCATAAACGTGGATGATTTACTATATGCATACAGCAGTTATCAAACCACAAACAGTGCCCCATTCTTCAGATAAACCCAACTGCATTCTCCAGTGACCAACATAGTAGACCGCACTCATACAGATATAAAAATGCCAAGAAGTGTGCTCTGGCTAAACCCCAAAACTAACTATAGCGTCATATTTAAAGAAGAGAATTGAAATCCCTAAAATGTATTTATTTTTGGCATCTGGACCCTGCTGATGAGCTTTACGAGATCTCTCTCCAAACTGAGGAATCCCCCCTTAGGCAATTGTCAACAGAGCAAGTATCCCCACTGGAAAACTTCCCCTCCACTCCTGTTCTGGTGGACCTAAAATTTTGGTCCTATTTTAACAACCAGTCTCCATAACAGGGAGGGTTAATCTGTCAACGCCAGCACAGATGGCAATAAAATCCTGAGGGGGGTCCTAAACTTTCACCACATGGAAAACTGTAAAACCTGCTCAAGCTTCCACTGAAAAATGAGACTCCAAAGGTTTAGGATCCAGAGCAACTGGCAAAAGTGAGCAATTCAGGTCCATACATGCTATATGGCCATCATATCTACTATACAGCCAAGAGAATACGAAGACCCCTCCAAATGAATGAGTGCAGGTGTTGCCAATGAAGTACATTACAGGACATTTTAGAAACAGTTTGGTGAAGCCCCCTTTCAGTTCCACCATGACTGTGCCCCAGGTACAAAGCCAGTTCCATAAAGACATGGTGTGACTAGTTTGATGGGGATGAACTTGAGTTTCCCGCACACAGTCCTGACCTCAACACTACTGAACATCTTTGGGATGAATTGCAATGCAGATGGTGAGCCAGGTCTTCTCATCCAACATCAATCCCTGACCTCACAAAGGTTCTTTTGGCTGAATGGGCACACTTCCTCTCAGATACCCTCTAAAATCTTGAGGAAAGTCTTCCCAGAAGAGTGGAGGACATTGTACCACCTAAGGGGAGCAAAGCAATATTAATGTCCATGGCTTCAGAACGGGATGTCCAATGCGGTGTTATGGTCAGGTGTTTCAGGTACACTATTTGGCTAAGAGTCTGTAACACCTGACCTTCACACCTCGTTGGACAACCCATGCCAACAGATCATTTTGTGAGGAGTGGTTCACCTCAAGTCTGCAAAATACAGATAACAACCTGGCTCACCATTAGAGTTCCAATTCATCCCAAAGATGCTAAGTAGGATTGAGGTCAGGGCACTGTGCAGGACACTTGAGGCCCTCCACACAAAACTGGTCAAGCCACGTCTTTATGGAGCTAGCCCACCCAGCTCCATAGACAGTCATATTTGACCATGTGAGGGTCTAACTATTCATTCCAGCTACACTATATGGCTAAGAGTTTGTGGATGGATAGGTTAACCCTCACACTGCCAAATACTCTTCTGTGGGTGGACCAGCTCCATAAAGACATGGTTTGACCAGTTCTGTGTGGAGAACCTCAAGTGGCCTACACAGAGCGCTACTGGACACCTTTGGGATGAACTGGAACGCTGATGGTGAGCCGGGCCTTCACAAAATGTCTGGGAGAATTTGTGCCCATTCAGCCAAAAAGAACAAACGGCAAAAGCTCATAGAAAGCCTTTCCAGAAGAGTGGAGGATGTTACAGCTGCAAAGGGAGGCCAGCTTCATAATAACGGGAACGGCTTCAACTACCACCTCTATGCCGACGACACACAAATCTATCTCTCAACCCCCTACCTCACCCCCTCGATCTCCGCCCGAATCACACACCTGCTGAGCGACATATCAGACTGGATGTCGCTCTACTTCCTTAAACTGAACCTCTCCAAAACCAAGTTTGTCTTCATCCCAGCCCGGACACCACCCCCCATTGACTTCTCCGTCACATCCAACAATGCCACCATCAAACCCGCCCCGCAGGCCAGAGTACTTGGTGTCATTCTGGACTCCAACCTATCCTTCCAGCCCCAAGTCCAATCTTTAACAAACTCGTGCAGACTCCACCTCCGCAACATCGCCAAAATCCGCACGTTCCTAACCCCAGAAACCACTAAACAGCTCATCCACTCCCTCATCATATCACGACTCGACTACTGCAACTCCCTCCTCACTGGCCTGCCTCGCCGCTGGCTATCCCCGCTTCAGTCCATCCTGAATACGGCTGCCAGACTCATTCACCTTTCCAACCGCTCCGTCTCCGCAACTCCCCTCTGCCAATCCCTCCACTGGCTTCCGATTGCGCAACGGATCAAATTCAAAATCCTAACACTGACGTACAAAGCCGTCCACCATACTGCCCCGAACTACATCACTGACCTAATATCCAAGTACCACCCAACACGCACACTCCGCTCCTCACAAGACCTCCTTCTCTCTAGTTCCCTGGTCTCCTCCTCCCATGCCCGCCTCGAGGACTTCTCCAGGGTGTCACCCATCCTCTGGAACTCCCTGCCCCAACCCATCAGATTATCACCTACTCTCCTCTCCTTTAGGCGCAGCCTGAAAACCCATCTCTTCAGGGAAGCCTACCCCACCCCCTGCTAACTTGACCGACCTCCTCCACTCTTCCTACCACCCCATCCCCCACAGCTATCTCCTCCTGTGCCACCATCCCCTCCCTCCTAGATTGTAAGCTCGAAAGAGCAGGGCCCTCGATCCCCTCATGTTTTGCATTGTATTGGTATTGTTCTGTCACATGTTCTGTCCCCCTTTGTAATGTACAGCGCTGAGCCAACTATCGGCGCTTTATAAATACTGTATAATAATAATGGTTTTGGAATGGGGCATCCAAAAAGCTCATATTGGCAAGATGTCCTCAAGCTTTTTTCTATATAGTGTACCTAAGCACAAAAATGTTACGATGTGAATGGACCAGTATTTTTCACACAAAGGATAACTTTTTGTTTTTAAGCCGATACGGTTATGTGGTCTTGGATCCTGGGATCCCCTTGGGCACAAACTCAAAGCTGCATCAAGGATCTGCAGCTTCCACCTGTATCTCTTGGCATCAGAATTCCCAAAGGACTTTTTTTTTTATGTGGGGCCAACATACATGGTTGAGAAGATAATAAAGTGATCTTCCTGTCCCAGAAGTGGGACTCACCTGGACCTGCTACAAGTAGATCAGACGTATTTATACAATTTGCCCAGCTCCCGATGGTCTGGTTCTCTGGGAATGGAAGGTCTTCAAACATTTCCATTTCACCCCCTATAACCAGGTTTCTGGTAGTTTGCCAGTCGTACAGAAAACTCTGATGAAAAGCGTGCCTGGTATCTGACAATTGTCAAGAGGCTAATTACACAAAGATTTCTCAGTGTGTGATCATGAACGGCTCCGCTCTGGGGAAAACTCAGCTGTTTCAAGGGAAGGGCTACAATTGCAACATTATATGACAAATGACCCCATGTGTCAGCTGTGCCAAAGCTCAAGAACGACACAAAAGAAAGCAATTTCACCACGTCTGGCTGAGGCAAGAGCCAGGAAACTTGGGTGCAGTACCCAGCAATGTGCCCTCATCACCACAAATGAACAGCTCAAACACACAGGTGATCGTTGGATTGATAGAACTGTGCAGTAGAATACAGTCTAACATGTTTCAGGCACCAGGGAAAGGGAAGGGTCATTTAACCTCTTGCCACCCGGCCAATGGCCGTTTGGCGGCCGGCAAAATTCCTCAGCGTTCCGGGTGGACGCCATACGGCGTCCTCCCGGGCATGTGCAGTTTGCGCGCCTGCAGAGTCGCGCGATCTGTCACCGGCCGTGTACCTCGGGAAACGGCCGATGACAGATCTGAGTACCGGCCCTGTTGCCGGTACCATGTGATCTGCTGTAACCAATCACAGCAGGTAACATGACAGTTGTATACAATGGATGGCTTCATTCATGCCATCCATTGTATACTAGTGTGTCTAGCTGTGAATGGTCACAGCGATCACATGCACGAGCTGGGCCAATCACAGCCCAGCTATGTCATGTGATTAGCCGTGGCCAAATCACAGCTAAGCACAAAAAAAAAAACCACAACCCTGAATGAATTGATGTCATTCAGGTAAATGCTTGCTTATAGCAAAGTAATTCTTTGCTATAAGCAAATTGTGTAAAAAAAAAAAAAAAAAAAAAAATACTAATCACTTCCCCAAAGTAGTACAATGTTACTATGGTAACATTGTACTACTTTGGTCATAGTGAAATATGAAAAAAACAAAATCTTAAAAGAAAAATTGTAATAAAACAAACTTAAAAATAATAATAAAAAGTTATATATTTTTTTTATACTGTCACCAGTCAGTGTCCCTGATCACCGCCATGCCAGTTATATGATTATGCTGTACTGCACTGGTGACAATATGTAAAAAAAAAAGTGAAACTTTAATTTTTTGAAAAATGACAAAAATATACAACTTCAAAAAACTCGCCATTCCTCTTATGAAGTACTTCGGACTGTCTACTCTGCAAAAAGGGGTCATTTGGGGGACATCTGTACCGTCCTGACATTTGGGGGACATCTGTACCGTCCTGACATTTGGGGGACATCTGTACCGTCCTGACATTTGGGGGACATCTGTACCGTCCTGACATTTGGGGGACATCTGTACCGTCCTGACATTTGGGGGACATCTGTACCGTCCTGACATTTGGGGGATATCTGTACCGTCCTGACATTTGGGGGACATCTGTACCGTCCTGACATTTGGGGGACATCTGTACCGTCCTGACATTTGGGGGACATCTGTACCGTCCTGACATTTGGGGGACATCTGTACCGTCCTGACATTTGGGGGACATCTGTACCGTCCTGACATTTGGGGGACATCTGTACCGTCCTAACATTTGGGGGACATCTGTACCGTCCTGACATTTGGGGGATATCTGTACTGTTCTGACATTTTTGGTTCTCAAGAAATTAGATTGGCTGTCAGTACTTCAGGATTGGTCAATTTTCAGATATATCCCATAGTTTGTGAACTCTATAACTTTCCTACAGACTAAAAAATACATCCTAATTTGGGTTATTTTCACCAAAGAAATGTAGCAGAATACATCTCGGCCTAAATTTATGAAGAACAATTATTTATTTGCAAACTTTAATAACAGAAACAAAAAAAAAAAGTGTTTTTTTTTTTTCAAAATTGTCGGTCTTTTTTTGTTAATTTAGCAAAAAATAAAAACCCCAGCGGTGATGAAATACCACCAAAAGAAAGCTCTAGTTGTGTGAACAAAATGATAAAATTTTAGTTTGAATGACAATTGCGCAGTCATACAACATTGTACCCAAAGTGTGAGAGCGCTGAAACCTGAAAAATGGCCTGGGCAGGAAGGGGTAAAAGTGCCCGGTATGGAAGAGGTTAAGTGGCACATTTAACCCCTTGACAGCCCATCGCTCAGGTACTATGTTGGTGAGACCTCTGGGCCAAGTTTCAAGCTGTGACCATTGCGAGGGGCTCCAACCATCCTAGTTGCATTTCCAACTTTTTAGAAAACGTAAAAAAAAAAAAAAAAGAAAAAAAAAAAAGGGTTGGGAGGGCGCAAAAAAACCACCAACTTTAACCCCTTTGCGCCCTTTAATGAGTTTCAGAAATCGGGAGACGGGGTGGGGTTTTAGGGTCATGTGATCGCCGTGACTCGCAGTCCCATGATCGGAAAAGGTCCCGATCACAAAGGGAGATCGGGACCTTTCCGTGAGTCACGGACATGTGTGCTGGGAGCGCGCGCTCTCAGCGCATATGTATTTTCAAATGGTACGCAAATATGCAGCTGCTTGGCGTCAAGGCCCAGACACTGAGAGGTCGCATAATTGCGTGTGCTCGGCGTCTAGGGGTTAAAAGAAGTATGGCCAAAGCTTTTTTTCTTCATACTTCTCTTCTGGGTCATATACAGTCAGGTCCATAAATATTGGGACATGGACACAATTCTAACATTTTTGGCTCTATACACCACCACAATGGATTTGAAATGAAACAAGCAAGATGTGCTTTAACTGCAGACTGTCAGCTTTAATTTGAGGGTATTTACATCCAAATCAGGTGAACGGTGTAGGAATTACAACAGTTTGCATATGTGCCTCCCACTTGTTAAGGGACCAAAAGTAATGGGACAATTGGCTTCTCAGCTGTTCCATGGCCAGGTGTATGTTATTCCCTTATTATCCCAATTACAATGAGCAGATAAAAGGTCCAGAGTTCATTTCAAGTGTGCTATTTGCATTTGGAATCTGTTGCTGTCAACTCTCAAGATGAGATCCAAAGAGCTGTCACTATCAGTGAAGCCATCATTAGGCTGAAAAAACAAAACAAACCCAGCAGAGAGATAGCAAAAACATTAGGCGTGGCCAAAACAACTGTTTGGAACATTCTTAAAAAGAAGGAACGCACCGGTGAGCTCAGCAACACCAAAAGACCCGGAAGACCACGGAAAACAACTGTGGTGGATGACCGAAGAATTCTTTCCCTGGTGAAGAAAACACCCTTCACAACAGTTGGCCAGATCAAGAACACTCTCCAGGAGGTAGGTGTATGTGTGTCAAAGTCACCAATCAAGAGAAGACTTCACCAGAGTGAATACAGAGGGTTCACCACAAGATGGAAACCATTGGTGAGCCTCAAAAACAGGAAGGCCAGATTAGAGTTTGCCAAACGACATCTAAAAAATCCTTCACAGTTCTGGAACAACATCCTATGGACAGATGAGACCGAGATCAACTTGTACCAGAGTGATGGGAAGAGAAGAGTATGGAGAAGGAACTGCTCATGATCCTAAGCATACCACCTCATCAGTGAAGCATGGTGGTGGTAGTGTCATGGTGTGGGCATGTATGGCTGCCAATGGAACTGCTTCTCTTGTATTTATTGATGATGTGACTGCTGACAGAAGCAGCCGGATGAATTGTAAAGTGTTTCGGGAATATTATCGGCTCATATTCAGCCAAATGCTTCACAACTCATTGGACGCTTCACAGTACAGATGGACAATGACCCAAAGCAGACTGCAAAAGCAACCAAAGAGTTTTCTAAGGGAAAGAAGTGGAATGTTCTGCAATGGCCAAGTCAATCACCTGACCTGAATCCGATTGAGCATTTCACTTGCTGAAGACAAAACTGAAGGGAAAATGCCCCAAGAACAAGCAGGAACTGAAGACAGTTGCAGTAGAGGCCTGGCAGAGCATCACCAGGGATTAAACCCAGCGTCTGGGGATGTCTATGCGTTCCACACTTCAGGCTGTAATTGACTGCAAAGGATTTGCAACCAAGTATTAAAAAGTGAAAGTTTGATTTATGATTATTATTCTGTCCCATTACTTTTGGTCCCTTAACAAGTGGGAGGCACATATGCAAACTGTTGTAATTCCTACACCGTTCACCTGATTTGGATGTAAATACCCTCAAATGAAAGCTGACAGTCTGCAGTTAAAGCACATCTTGTTTGTTTCATTTCAAATCCATTGTGGTGGTGTATAGAGCCAAAAATGTTACAATTGTGTCGCTGTCCCAATATTTATGGACCTTACTGTAAGTACTGCCACTTTTGCTCTCCTGTGACGAAGAGTCAGCTAACAGCGAGATAAAGCCGCTCCAGGCTCTGCAAGGATCCCAGCCATATTGATCCACCCAACTGCCTTATTGATAACTAGCTGCAGCTCCCCGACACGCAGCCCCGGCTCCCGGCACGCAGCCCCCTCCCTATCTACAGTGCAGTGCTCTGGTGACCGCTGGAGGAGCAGAGCAGAGAGCAGTGACTGACAGTTTCCTGGGTGAAGGACATCCAGCATCATCAAGCACTTTCCTCCCCATCTTGGCTGTCCTCGCACACCCCTTTCATTCATTCGATTTCAGTGCTTTCAATCATGGCGGTTCAGCATCATCACAAGTGGGCGTTAACTAGGGCTGTCTAAACACAAAGGAACACCCCTCTCCAGGCTGGGCCCCACCCATAAAGGTATTCGGATATTCGCACAACTCCTCCCACTGCTTGCATCAGGGCTGAGGTCTCTAAAGAGGAGCACTGAAGAAGGGTGCTGTGATGTTTTCAGGATGCCGTGTACTAGCTGGCCCCTCCCACCAGCCATGATCTGCCTGCATTGTAAAGAGAAGCAAAGAGACCTAGTGATGACATGAATGGGTGTAATATAATTCTGTAATATAAACTGGTATTGCCAAAATATCAGCAGAGTAATATTTAGCTAAAGTTTTTTTTTTTTTTTTAACAACTTTTGAATAGAATGGAAATTAAATAGAACCCATCAGCTTTTTATTGCCATTTATCACCTGCTAGGGATATTCATTCTCTCTCAAAGAAAATTCTATGTTTTAGGTTGTCACCAGTCCAGGAAAAGACAGGAAATCTTCCAATGGGGACCCTCGCTCTGATGACAAACAGAGATCCCCTTACTTTGGAAGGATTTCCTCTCACTTCCTGTTTTGGCAATCAGACAGGAAGTGAAGGGAAATTCCCAATGGCAAAGAAAAAAAAAAAAAAAAAGTCTGACAGGAGTTACCCCTGGTTCACATATCAGCGTTCCTGCAGTCCGCATTTTGCATGGGTACAAGAGCCTATTCATTTGAATGGACTCCCGTGCCCCAGGACACGCAGGAAAGAAGTCCCTGCACCTCTTCTGAAAATGCAGCCCACACGGCAACCTCGGTTCCCAGTACGGTTGCGATTTCCAGTGCGGGCGGCGTGCCATTAGAATTAATGGCACCCGCCCGCTGTTCCGCATTCTTCTGTGCGGGTGGTGCGGCTGGGCTGCACAGATCCGTAGCGGCACCACCCGCACATATGTGAACCTAGCCTTATATCTCTTACTTATTCTAACCAACATGACAAAAAAAAAAGTTGTGCCCTTCGTTCTACATCCAAATATCATGGACGCCAACTACAAATCAAGAAAAAAAAAAAAAAAAGGAAGGAAGCAAAACCAATAGCAAGCATGTTTGAAAATGCAACATTTACATCATCCCTCGACTTTGGTGTCATAGGATTCCCTGCGGAGAGAAGGGAGTGGTGATCATTACTGTCCTGGCCTCATGTAGCTTCAAAGAATAAAGAAAAAAAAAAAAAAAAAGAAGTGATTATGACTAAATCCATCCACAGATATATCCATCGATCAACTTCAGTACAACCTGTTGGGTTTTTTTTCAAATCCAGCTCCAGCGTTCATTGATCAGATTCAGCACAATTAATAGGAAAGACTGAAACAAATACTTTGCCATTGTCATAGGCATGAAAAATGGGAAACCTTACTGGCTGCTATTGGTGAGAAAGCCACCTTTTCATTACAAATCTGTGCCATCAACGCCTTCCCTTTCTTAGAACCCCCAGGAAAAAAAAAATCAGGAAGATCCCAGAAGACCTGATACATCCTGCAATTCCAGATGATCCATCTTGGGTCTCAAGACACTCCATGCTCCCAGGAGACCTGTCTAGGGACTTGAGGGTTCTCCAGTACCCGAGAAAACTTATCTGGGAAATCAGGAAGCCCATGCCCCCCAGATAAGCTGTGCAGGGCCCCCAGGCCCCCTACACTCCCACTAAACCCATATATGGAACGAAGACACCCTGGGGTTTATTTACTAAAGCTGGAGAGTCCAAAATCAGACTCCCTTCTGCATAGAAACCAATCAGCTTCTAACCTCAGCTTGTTCAATGAAGCTTTGGCAATGAAACCTGGAAGCTGATTGGTTTCTATGCAGAAGGGAGTCTGATTTTGGACTCTCCAGCTTTAGTAAATAAACCCCCCTGCGTCTGCAGATGACCTGTCCAGAAACTCAAGATACCCCCCCCCCCCCAATCTGAAGACCTAAGGGTACTCTGTGGCCAGAGAAACGGGTCGTCCAAGAAACCAAGGCACCCTACATTCCCACACAAGCCACCTGGGGACCCCAGGTACCCTACATTCCCACAAAAGCCAACTGAGGATCTAAGGTACTGTGTGGCACCAGGGACCCCACACTCCCAGTAAACCCATTTAGGGAAGCAAAGTCCTTGTAGCCTAAGATGACTTATCCAAGAACCCAATGGCACCCCAATCTCTCAGACACTCTGAGGACTCAAGATTCTTCACAGCACCAGGTCACCCATTTGGAGACCCAAGACACCCCACATTGCCAGACAAGCCATCTGAAGACCCCAGGTACTCTGTGAGCCTAAGTGACCCACCCAGGCGCTTAATCTGCTCCAGATGAGCCATCCAAGAATCCAAGGAACCCCACCCACCTCATAATTTCCACAGGTAGCCTGATGACTTATTCAGGAACCCAATGGCAACCCCCTCTCCCAGGCATGCCACAAACCTCATCTGAAGACCCAAGGTACCCTGCAGTGCTGAACAACCCATTCAGGAACCCTATTGCACCCTTCACTGCCAGGCACATCATCTGAGGACCCAAGGTACCCCGATGACCCATCTGGGGACCCAAAGCATCAAACACTCCAAGATCTTATAAGAACCCAGGGAAACACGTTGCCCCAGATAGCCCATCCAGAAAACCAAAGCAACCAGCAGTCCCAATAGACCCAACTGGGGATCCAAGATACCCAGTATCTGCAGATGGCCCCTCCAAGAAATTACACTCCCAGATACACCATCTGAAGACCAAACGTACTCTGTGGTCCCATATGACCCATCCAGAAACCCAAAATATCCTACACACTCCATCTGTACACAAGGTATCCTGTGGCCCAAAATGACCCAAGTAGGAACCCCAGGTACCCTGCAGCCTCAAAACGACCCATCCAGGGGCCCAGGGCACCCCACACTCCCAGTCATTCCATCTGGTGACCCAAGGCCCAGCACATTCTCGGACAAGCCATCTACACAGCCAAGGTACCCAGTGGCCCAAAATGACCCATCTAGGAACCAAAGGCACCCTACGATCCCACATAAGCCCCCAGAGGAATCCATGTACCCCACAGTCACAAACAAGCCATTTGAAAATCCAAGGTAGTCTGTGGCACCAGGGACACAGTAAACCTGTCTGGGGACCCAAAGCACCCTGTGCCTGAAAATGAACGGGAACCTACAGTAACACACACACTCCCAGTCAACCCATCAGAGGGCCAAATGTACCCTGCAGTCTCAAATGACCCATCCAAGGGCCCAAGACACCCCAAAATCCCAGACACTCCATCTGAGGACCCATGGTACCCTAGGCAATCCATCTAACCCAGATGACCCATCTGTGGACCCAAGGCTCTGCACATTTTCAGACGAGCCATCTACCACCCACGGTACCCCATGACCCCTGAAGACCCATCTAAGGACTCAAAGCACCCTGGAGCCTCAAACGACCCATCCAGGGACCCAAGGCACCCCAACAATTCCAGTCAACCCATCTGAGGACTCAATGTACCCTGCGGTCCTAGATTACCTGTCTGGGAACCCAAGGTACCCTAGGCACTCCATCTAACCCAGATGCCCCACCTGTGGACCCAAGGTAGCACACATTTTCAGACAAGCTATCTACTACCCACAGTACCCCATGACCCATCCAGGAACCCAAAGCACTCCACATTCCCAGTCACCCCATCTGAGTACCTAATGTGCCCCATGGCCAAGGATGATCCATGCAGGAACACAAAGCACCCCACACTCCCAGTTACCCCATCTGAGTAACTAAGGTACCCCATGGCTTGAGATGACCCACTCAGGAACCCAAGGATTCCCACAATCCCAGTCACCCCATCTGAAGGCTCAAGGTACCCGATGAGCCCAAAATAACCCACGCAGAAACCCATCTGAGAACCCAAGGTACCCTGCAGCCTCATACTACATGCCTGATGAAGGGGGTCCTGTGTGGCTTTAAAATGTTGCCGTGCTTTGCTTTGATGTGATCGTTCAACAAAGCTTTGGACCCATTACGGAGTTCCTTGGTGTGCTGGTGACCCATCCTTTGCTTGACAGCCTTAAATGTCCCAAGAAACCCAAAAGTGATCCTCCACACCAGGCACTCTACACCCAATATGACCCATCCAGGGGCATAAGGAACACCATAGGAGGACCCAAGGTACGCTGCAGCCACTAACTACTTATCCAGGGACCCAAGGCAGCCCACACTCCCAGTCACCCCATCTGAGTACCTAAGGTACCCCATAGCCCAAGATGGCCCATCCAGAAACCCAAAGCACCCCACCTGTGTACCTAAGGTACCCCATAGCCCAAGATGATCCAGAAACCCAAGGATTCCCACAATCCCAGCCACCCCATCTGAAGACTCAAGGTACCCTGTGGCCCTAGATGACCTGTCTGGGAACCCAAGACACAGCACACTCAGAAAAATCAATTAGCACACAAGGTGCCCCAAATGAACCATGCAGGAACCCAAGGAAACCAATCTGAGGACCTAAGGTACCCTGCAGCCTCATACTACATGCCTGATGAAGAGGGTCCTGTGTGGATTTAAAATGTTGCTATGCTTTACTGTGATCGTTCAACAAAGCTTTGGACCCTTTACAGAGTTCCTTGGTGTGCTGGTGACCCATCCTTTGCTTGGCATCCTCAAATGCCCCAAGACACCCCAAGGTGATCCTCCACATCTAATATGACCCATCCAGGAGCAGAAGGCACACCATATGAGGACCCAAGGTACCCTGCTGCCACTAGCGACCCACCCAGGGACCCAAGGCAGCCCACACTCCCAGTCACCCCATCTGAGTACCTAAGGTACCCCATAGCCCAAGATGACCCATCCAGGAGCAGAAGGCACACCATATGATAAGCCGAGGTGCCCTGCAGCCTCAAATGACCCAATCCAGGGACTCAAGGCCACCCACACTCCCAGTCACCCCATATCCCAAGATGACCCATCCAGGAGCAGAAGGCACACCATATGAGGACCCGAGGTACCCTGCAGCCACTAACGACCCATCCAGGGACCCAAAGCCACCCACACTCCCAGTCACCCCATCTGAGTACCTAAGGTACCCCATATCCCAAGATGACCCATCCAGGAGCAGAAGGCACACCATATGAGGACCCGAGGTACCCTGCAGCCACTAACGACCCATCCAGGGACCCAAAGCCACCCACACTCCCAGTCACCCCATCTGAGTACCTAAGGTACCCCATAGCACAAGATGACCCATCCAGGAGCATTAGGCACACCATATGAGGACCCAAGGAACCCTGCAGCCTAAAATGACCCATTTAGGGACCCAAAGACCAGCTACCCCACACCCAAGAGGACCACCCTGGAGACCCAAGGCACCCCACAACCCTTGTGTGAACTTTAGACACCCCTCACCTACCTAGTGACCACTTTGGGGCCCCAAGACAGATCCAGGCAAGGATATATGAAATCTGGAAGGATCCCCAACACCCTTCACCCCCCATACAGACCCCAATGTCACTCACTGACCCCTCCCCCACCTCTGCCAATAGCAAAGCACAAAATTGCCAAATAATGCAATATAAACATACAGCAGTTGCCCTTAGCAACCAACGAGGCCTCTCCACCTCCTCTGAATTTTAAAAATGGTTGCTCTGGGCAACAGCCTATGAGAACAGGGTCACGTGAGGACCTGTTGCCCATAGCAACTGTTTTTACTCGTCAGCAGCCCCAGGACCAGGTTGCTCCGGGTAACAGCAGCCCATGTGCTCCAATGGTAGACCTCAGCTCAGAGCTCCCCTCACCTCTTTGACGCTGGCCGTCTCCCCTATCACAATCTCCTCCTTGTCTTTGGGTGTCTTCACCGTGACCCGGATCAGGCCGTTACCCGGCGCACCGTCAGCGCCGCTCTCCGCCATCTTCTGCACACCCGCCCACCCAGAGGAGGAACGCACGAGAACGAGCCCGCCGCGCTTTGTCTGACGCCGCTGCAGCGACCCCCTAGCGGCCCGGAGGAATCCACGCCTCTCTGCATGTGCTGCGTCATCCTCAGCACCAGCCGATCCTATCTCGGCCAATCGCCGCGCTACTTCCAAACGAGGCGCGAAACGCACACAGCTCACGACACACCAGCCGACCAATCAGCCGTCAGCTCTTTCTTCAAACGGAGGTTCGGCCCGCATCGTTCGCGCGCTACCAAGACGGCTTGGCCAATCGCCGCCTTGCGTCCCCCAAGCTGAGGCTTGAGGCGCACCGTGCGTTCCAGGGCCTAGCGCGTTACTACGGCAACTCAGGCCTAAGGCTAAAGTTGATTTTAAAAGCTCTTTTATTCTGACATTTTCCACCAGCAGCGATATGTTTCTTTGCCCCTGAGTGACACAAGGCTCCCCTGGGTGAATTTTGGGCGGTAATTTAGAAGGCTGGGGAGGTGGACTGGGAGGGGTCAGGTCACATGATTGCATCCTGTGACTGCAGGAAGGAGAGGCAGCTGAGTGGTGTCTCATTCTGCTGAAGCAGTGTGCTGGACTAGTATGTTGAGGCCCAAAGCTCTGACCCAGGTGCTCAGCCAGGCCAACACTGGGGGTGTGCAGAGCACTCTGTGAGTATGACCCTTCCCTTCCCCCCTCCTGGCCCTGTAGGCCCAATGTTTACAAAGGGGATCCCCAGGAGAAACAGAAAATGAGGGGGGCATCGCCATGGCTACCTGAGAGAGGAGGTAGAGATCAGGGGGTGAGCAATGCACACCACTGGTACACCCAAGCAACAGGTGCACTTTTAAAACCCCCTTCTGGGGGTACCGCCACCTTCGGGGTTCGTTCAGACGGGTGCTGCTTGCGAGCGCCTTCTGTTATTGCGCCTGCATCCTCACTGAACTGCGCGCAGGTAGCCTATAGAAGTAGATGTGGCAGCTACATGGACGCTGCCACATGCCAACATATGTCATGCATGCAGGAGCTGTTCCATGGATCTGAACGCACACGGTTGGCATTGGGATCAGAGCACCTGCACCCTTTGCTGTTGCGCCTGCATCCTCCCCATGCTGTGCGGTGGATGCAGATGCAACGCCTGCACGGGCACAGCCGCATGTCAAGATATGACAGGCATACAGTAGTGGGCGCACAGATCCCAATGTAGACCGTGTGCGTTCAGATCTCTGCACCTGCATGCATGTCATATTTTGAAATGCGCCTGTGTCGGCGCTGCGTCTGCATCCACCGCTATAAGATGCCTGCGCACAGGTTTGGGAGGATGCAGGCGCAATAGCAAAGGATTCAATGGAGACCGTGTGCATTCAGATCCCTGCTCCTGCATGCATATCGTATTTTGAAATGCGCCTGTGTCGGCGCTGCGTCTGCATCCACCGCTATAGGATGCCTGCGCACAGCTTGGGGAGGATGCAGGCGCAATAGCAAAGGATGTGGGTGCATGGATTCAATGGAGACCGTGTGCGTTCAGATACCTGCACCTCCTGATGCATGCATGTCATATTTTGTAATGCGTCTGTGTCCATGCAGGTGCTGCATCTGCATCCACCTCTATAGGATGCTTGCGCACAGCTTGGGGAGGATGCAGGCGCAATAGCAAAGGGTGTGGGTGCGTGGATTCAGTGGAGACCGTGTGCGTTCAGATCCATGCACCTTCTCCTGCATGCATATCGTATTTTGAAATGCGTCTGTGTCGGCGCTGCGTCTGCATCCACTGCTATAGGATGCCTGCGCACAGGTTGGGGAGGATGCAGGCGCAATAGCAAAGGATTCAATGGAGACTGTGTGCGTTCAGATCCCTGCACCTGCATGCATGTCATATTTTGTAATGCGTCTGTGTCCATGCAGGCGCTGCGTCTGCTTCCACTGCTATAGGCTGCCTGCGCAAAGGGGGAGGATGCAGGCGCAATAGCAAAGGATGCGGGTGCACGGATTCAATGGAGACCGTGTGCATTCAGATCCCTGCACCTGCTCCTGCATGTATGTCATATTTTGAAATGCGTCTGTGTCCGTTCAGGCGCTGCGTCTGCATCCACCTCTATAGGATGCCTGCGCACAGCTTGGGGAGGATGCAGGTACAATAGCAAAGGGTGTGGGTGCGCGGATTCAGTGGAGACAGTGTGAGTTCAGATCCATGCACCTGCATGCATGTCATATTCTGAAATGCCTCTGTGTCCATGCTAAAAATGGTATATTGCAGTTTGCTGAGGGTTTATCCAGAAATTCTAATATTTCAAAACGCATCTGTGTCTGTGCAGGCGCTGCATCCACCTCTATAGGGTGCCTACGCACAGCTTGGGGTGGATGCAGGCGCAATAACAAAGGATGTGGGTGCATGGATCCCAGTGCTGACCATGCGCGTTCAGATCCATGCACCTGCTCCTGCATGCATGTCAAATGTTGGCATGCAGCTGCATCTATGTAGCTGGTGAATCTGCATCCACCTCTATAGTCTCCCTGCGCACCGCTTGCGCAGGATGCAGGCGCAATAACACAGGATGCGGGTGCACGGATCACAACTCGGACCGTGTGCGTTCAGATCCATGCACCTGCTCCTGAATGCCTGTCAAATGTTGGCATGCAGCTGCATTTGTGTAGCTTCTGCATCCACCTCTATGGGATGCCTGCATGCAGTTTGGGGAGGATGCAGGCGCAATAACAGATCTGACAGACTTTGATCTGACAAGTCGCACCGATGTGAACCAGGGCTTAAAGTGGTATTGAACCCTCTGTATTTTTTAATTTAAAGGGTTAGTTCACCTTTTCAGAAAAAAATGAAAAGGCGTACTAACAACCTACACCCTCCCCACCCCCAGTCCCCGCTGTACTTACCATTGCGGGTGATGAGCTGTCAGCACCAGTGTAGTGGTCGGGGGATTTCAATTCCGCACTCTTCTCCCCCTTCTTCCTGTAGAGCTGGATGGATGGATCAGAGCAGGTCTCTGAGCCTGACGCTGACCAATCAGAATTACTCTGATCACCCTAGAAGACCTGCAGGAAAAAAAAAAAAAAAAAAAGGGGGAAGAGCAGGGATTTCAAATCCCTGGATGGCTACACCGGCTGTGTAAGCACTGATAACTCATCACCCATGAAGGTAGGTACAGCGGGCACTGAGGTGGGTGGTGGGGAGGATATAGGGTCTTAGTACATCTTTTCATTTTTTTTTTCTGAAAAGGTGAACCTACACTTTAGCACATTCAGCACAATACAATAAATATTTCCCAGTAAACTGGTAAAGTTCTTACTTGCCGTTTACAGCTGGCAATGCTTCTGGCTCCTACACTCTCAGTGCCGCTTTCCTGAACTTCTGGTCTTCACAGGAAAGCATTAACAGTCCAATGCAGTCTGGAAAAGGAGGATGTAGGAAGAGCAGGGGAGCACCTTCCTATCCTAGGCCATGGGGCTGTGCGTTTCTATTGATGTACACAGCACAGAGGGACATATATCTAGTCCCTGCATGCAAGGGTGACTCCATAGGATGCTACAAATGCCGAAACGCGAGGCAGTGGCTTAAACAGGAACCCAGGCAAGGATTAAACTGACCGTAGAGGAACACATCCCCCTGACCCCCTGTGTTTTGTTTCCTCCAGGCTCCTGAACAATGAAGGCTCTCTACTTGCATATTCTGGTTATGGTGACACAGATGCCAGAGTTACAGCTGCTATTGCTAGCAACATTTGGGCTGCCTATGATAAAAATGGACACCAGGCCTTCAACGAGGACAATCTTAAATTCATCCTTATGGACTGTATGGTGAGTGTTGAAGCGGCTATTGAGGTTCGACTTTAAGGGTTCGTTCACCTTTTTCCTTTTTTTTTTTATTCAGAAAAAAAAAAAATTAAAAGGTGAACTAACACTGTATACCCTCCCTACTCCCTCCCCGGCCCCCCCCACTGTTCTGACCTCCGGGGTCGCTAAGCTGTCAGATCCCACACAGCCAGTCCAGCAGTGGGGGGGATTAGAAATCCCCGTTCTCCGTGCAGCAGATGGACCGGATCAATTCACTGTGACGGTGCAGACCAGTCGCAATCAGTCTGATCCATTCTAGAAGAGCTGCACAGAGAAGAGCGGGGGTTTAACCCATCGTCACCACCACAACTACCATCACCACCACCACCACAACTACCATCACCACCGCCACCACAACTACCATCACCACCGCCACCACAACTACCATCACCACCGCCACCACAACTACCATCACCACCGCCACCACAACTACCATCACCACCGCCACCACAACTACCATCACCACCGCCACCACAACTACCATCACCACCGCCGCCATCACCACCACAACTGCCATCACCACCACAACTGCCATCACCACCACAACTGCCATCACCACCACAACTGCCATCACCACCACCACCACCACAACTACCATCACCACCACCACAACTACCATCACCACCACCACAACTACCATCACCACCACCGCCACCACCACCGCCATCACCACCGCCATCACCACCACCACCGCCATCACCACCACCACCGCCATCACCACCACCACCGCCATCACCACCACCACCGCCATCACCACCACCACCGCCATCACCACCACCACCGCCATCACCACCACAACCGCCATCACCACCACAACCGCCATCACCACCACAACCGCCATCACCACCACAACCGCCATCACCACCACAACCGCCATCACCACCACAACCGCCATCACCACCACAACCGCCATCACCACCACCACAACCGCCATCACCACCACCACAACCGCCATCACCACCACCACAACCGCCATCACCACCACCACAACCGCCATCACCACCACCACAACCGCCATCACCACCACCACAACCGCCATCACCACCACCACAACCGCCATCACCACCACCACAACCGCCATCACCACCACCACAACCGCCATCACCACCACCACAACCGCCATCACCACCACCACAACCACCATCACCACCACCACAACTACCATCACCACCGCCACCACCACCGCCATCACCACCACCACCGCCACCACCACCACCACCGCCATCACCACCACCACCGCCATCACCACCACCACCGCCATCACCACCACCACCGCCATCACCACCACAACCGCCATCACCACCACCACCGCCATCACCACCACAACCGCCATCACCACCACAACCGCCATCACCACCACAACCGCCATCACCACCACAACCGCCATCACCACCACAACCGCCATCACCACCACAACCGCCATCACCACCACAACCGCCATCACCACCACCACAACCGCCATCACCACCACCACAACCGCCATCACCACCACCACAACCGCCATCACCACCACCACAACCGCCATCACCACCACCACAACCGCCATCACCACCACCACAACCGCCATCACCACCACCACAACCACCACCACCACCGCCACCACCACCGCCACCACCACCACCACCGCCACCACCACCACCACCGCCACCACCACCACCACCGCCACCACCACCACCACCGCCATCACCACCACCACCGCCATCACCACCACCACCGCCATCACCACCACAACCGCCATCACCACCACAACCGCCATCACCACCACCACCACAACTACCACCACCATCACCACCACCACCACAACTGCCATCATCACCACCACCACCACCACAACTGCCATCATCACCACCACCACAACTACCACCACCATCACCACAACCACCAACGCTATCACCGCTACCCAGGGGTATATTTACCACAGGGCATTTGCCTAGGGCGGCATTTTTCAGGGGGGCAGCACCGCCCTATTGGAGGAAGGTACAGAATAAGGGACACATGCAGCTTATGGACCAGATGAGATCTGAGAGAGGCGGAGGGGTGCCTGACTCTTGTTCTTGGGGATGTTCAGAGCTGTGAAGGTGAGCGTCTTTCTCTCGCTGGGAAGGGAGTGGCCGGTGTATGGGGGCAGTGGTAGTGGAAGGCTCTCTCGGGTGTGGGGGGTTGTTGGTCAATGAGGCTCTCTCTGGGGGGGTCGGTGAATTTTGTGTTGCCTAGGGCAGCACAGATCCTAAATACATCACTACCACCACTGGGACGTCTGTGTGGGATCTGACAGCTCAGCAACCCCTGAGGTCAATAAAGTGGGGATGGGGGGGGAACTGGGTGTACGGTATTAGTTCTCCTTTTACATTTTTTTTTCTGTAAAGGTGAACTAACACTTTAAGTTTATTTTATTTATATCAGCACAAGGGACAGTATTGAATGAGAAGTGTCCCTTATGCTGGTGGCTGCTTTTTTCAGTCCTCTACAACCCCCCCCCCCCCTTAGTAATCGTCAGGTTCTGCGGGGACCATTACAAGCCGTTGGACCTGTCATAGGCACTCGTCCAGAATGCCGACTATGCCCGCCCTTTCTACCCCCCTCCTCCATTCATAAAAGTTAATGTAGCTTCTCTCCTTCCTTCATTCATCCACCCATCCTCCAGCCATAGAGCATTTTTCATTGCTGGAAGCTATACGACTTCTATGAGTGGAGGAAAGAGACAGAAAGGGCGGCCATAGTCGGCGATTTCCTACGACAGGTGGGGGGGGGGGGTAAAAATTCCATTGACCACCAATGACTGGGTGGGGGGAGGAGAGTTTTTTTTATTGGTACTCTTTGAGTGCAGTGGGCAAAATTTAAAGGCTAA
Source organism: Staurois parvus (assembly GCF_062004578.1). Taxonomy (NCBI): domain Eukaryota; kingdom Metazoa; phylum Chordata; class Amphibia; order Anura; family Ranidae; genus Staurois; species Staurois parvus. The sequence goes on from NW_028318752.1 coordinate 771,470, forward strand.
GTGCACCTTTACCACCCCATAGCTGCTTGTTTCTTCATTTGAAATGAAACCAACTTGGGGTATCAAAAAGGAGTCATTTGGGGATGTTTGTACTGTCCCGGCATTTGGATTTATTTCATATTAACCACTTGACCTCTGGAAGGTTTTACCCCCTTCATGAGCAGGGCATCTTTTTTGCTATTTAGCACTGCACTACTTTAACTGGCAGTTACGCGCTCATGCAACGTTGTATGCAAACTACATTTTGTGTCCTTCTTCTTCTTCTTTTTTTTTTTTTTTTTTTTTTTTTTTTTTTTCACACACAAGAGAGCATTCTTTTGGTGACATTTTATCATCACTGGGATTTTTATTTTTTCTTATATAAACGAAAAAAGGCCAAAAAAATTTTCAGAAAAAACCCCAATGTTTTTAAATTTCTGTTTTAACCACTTTATGTAGACGGGCCGGACGGGAGCAGTGCTGAAGCTGGTCGCCGTTTATAAACGGCCCCCCGCATTCACTGCTTGTGTGCGCTCCCTGGGAGCTTGCGGCACCGCAATCCGGTGACCAAATGCTGTACAGGACCTCTGTGCGAGGTCCCGATCATGTGATCACTGATTGGCCAATCAGTGATTACATGAAGAGGGGTTAGCAAGATGTCACTTCTGACATCATTGCTTACTACGTGTGAAATCTGTGAATGATCACAGAGATCACATAGTACAGGGCTATTCACAACAGCCTTGTACCATGTGACAAGCTGTGACCAATCACAGCTCACACAGTATTTTTCAATGACTGCAGGAATGCAGCCAGAGAGGAGAAAGTATTGCTTTTACAGGCTTTATGGGTGTAAAAGCAATCAGTGTAAAAAAAAGAAAAAAATCTTCATCACCCCCTACAAGTAGTACAGTGTCACCATGGTGACATTGTACTGCTAGGGTGACAGTATGTTAAAAAAAAATCTTCATCACCCTCTACAAGTAGTACAGTGTCACTATGGTGCTTCGCCGCAGCAGAGCTAAATTATTATTTTTTTTTTTCTTCACATACCAGCACTAATGCCGGTCATAGACGGTTCGAAAATTGGCCGATTTTCCCACTGTTAGTGGGTTAATTGGTCGGCCGGTTTTCGGGTATTTTGCACTTAGAGATTATGGGTCATGTTTGGAAACGGCTGATTTTTCACAGCAATGATGGCCGAATCGGACGATCGTTTTAACGGAAAAAAAATTGCGCATGAGCCGTGACCTGCAAGGAACAGAAGTTTGGCTATTATATGAGGTGAACTTTATGATTAAGTCGGCCGATTTTTGGAATCGTTGGTGGTAATGTCGGCTTAACGAACAATCGATTTTTCGTTTATCGTTTGAAAAATCGGCTGATGTTCGACCGGTCTATGGCCTGCACAAGGACTGCTGTGTGCAGGGAGTCTGGGAACACCAGGGCACCCAGCCGCTGCCTCTCCGACGGCGATGTGACAGGACGGCTTTGTCCTCCCTGCTCTCTCCTTGGAGGTTGCGCCTGGACACCCGTTCCATTGCTGCTGTCACCCATCGGGGATCGGATCTGAGTCGGCAATCAGGGCGGGAGCTTAGGGTGTGTTTTGGTGTCGGGGTACCCAGGCTGTGTTGGAGCAGATATGGCAGGAGGAGAGGTGCGCGAGCCATGGATTCGGGCAAAGCCTGTAGTGGGGTTTCGGGAATTTCTGTGGTGGGGGGGATTTGTGAAAATTGTTGAGAGGTTTTTATTGTCCTTTCTAGCCAGCCTGTAACCCAGACGTGACGGCGTTGCATCGAGGTTATTGGCTGGCCACTCTGCTGTAAGTCAGGTAGGGGGCGCAAACAGGGGCGGACTGACAACTCATGGGGCCCCCGGACAATAGGGGATCATGGGGCCCCTGTGTCCTTGCCCAAACTCAAAAAAGACTATGAAAAAGGTACCAGGGTCATCTCATGGGGCCCCCTACTGACCCCGGGCCCTCGGGCAGTGCCCGAGTTTCCAAACGGTCAGTCCCCCCCTGGACAGAACCAAAAGCAGTGGATGGCGGGAGACGGGACGGCGGAATGCAGAACTGCAGGCTTTGAAAATCTGTAAATGGCACAGCAGGGTGAGGATCACAAAAGTAGGTGACTGTGAATTTCTAAGATCTTGCTTTGCTTTAATATCTATTCTCTCTCTAAGGGGATCTGGCATGGCAGTGGACTGATTGAACCTTGGGATATCAGTGTTGTATCCTTTGTTGCTCCTCATTGGTAGGGGAGTTATTGCCTTGTCTGATGACTTGTCTGTTGCTGCCCCCTGCAGGAAGGCCGTGTTGCGATTACAAGAGTGTCCAACCTGCTGCTGTGCATGTATGCCAAGGAGACTGTTGGATTTGGCATGCTGAAAGCGAAGGTAAGGCGCTGCTGCCAGATTGCATCCATGTACAGTGTTAGCCATCAAGGGGTAAATACGAGGAGTTCCAAACATGGCAAAATAATGAAACTGATAGTTGGTGTGCCAAAATAATATCTAGTGATTGCAGAAAAATGACACACCGACACTTGGGGGTCTAGAACAATGACACACTGACACTTGGGGGTCTAGAACAATGACACACTGACACTCGGGGGTCTAGAACAATGACACGCTGACACTCAGGGGTCTAGAACAATGACGTGCCGACACTGGGGGTCCCAGAACAATGGCGCGCCGACACTGGGGGGTCCCAGAACAATGGCGCGCCGACACTGGGGGGTCCCAGAACAATGGCGCGCCGACACTGGGGGGTCCCAGAACAATGGCGCGCCGACACTGGGGGGTCCCAGAACAATGGCGCGCCGACACTGGGGGGTCCCAGAACAATGGCGCGCCGACAATGGGGGGTCCCAGAACAATGGCGCGCCGACACTGGGGGGTCCCAGAACAATGGCGCGCCGACACTGGGGGGTCCCAGAACAATGGCGCGCCGACACTGGGGGGTCCCAGAACAATGGCGCGCCGACACTGGGGGGTCCCAGAACAATGGCGCGCCGACACTGGGGGGGTCCCAGAACAATGGCGCGCCGACACTGGGGGGGTCCCAGAACAATGGCGCGCCGACACTGGGGGGGTCCCAGAACAATGGCGCGCCGACACTGGGGGGGTCCCAGAACAATGGCGCGCCGACACTGGGGGGGTCCCAGAACAATGGCGCGCCGACACTGGGGGGAGTCCAGAACAATGGCATCCTGACACTTGGGGGGGAGGGGGGGTTCAAGAACTATGGCACACTGACACTTGGGGGTGCAAAACATACTGTAAGGAATTGTGGCTTTGTTATATGTGGTCAAGTTTTTGATTTGGTTTAGTAACACTTTAAATAGTTTTTTTTTTTTGTTTTGTTTTTTTTTTAATAATTCACAGCTGTTATAATTGGCAATTTTATAATTTCCTGCAGTTCGATGTTCATGTGGTTTCTAATCCCCTGTTTTTTCCTTTTAGGCCCAAGCATTAGTCAGTTACCTGGAGGAACCTTTAAATCAGGTGTCTGCGAGTTAGGAGGGACGAGGCGCTGACAACTGCCTGCCTGTGTGTGTGTGTGGAGCAAACCGTGAACTGAGACTATGCGGGAGAACTGATACGTGAAGGACTGTGGTCACTGCCGAAAACACATGTTGTCTACATGATGCTTCTGCCATTCTGTTTGATCCTGTACTGCAGGCAGCCTATCACTAGAAATCATTTCCATATCCATGTCTAAGCTTCGCTCAGTTTGCTTTTTTACTATTAAGAGAATCTATCACTTTGCTGGTTAGTAGCAAAATGGACAGGTTCTCTTATAATCCCACCCACTGATACTTCTCTTTGTTGATTTTATTCATTCGTTACAGCCCTTTGTAAATACCCGATCTTCTAGGTATGAGGGAAGCCTGTAACTTTCTCCCCTTCCTGTAAGGAGGCAGTGCTAAGAGTGGTCTGTGGTCTTCTTCCCCTCCTCCGAGGAGGCAGTGCTCAGAGCGGCATATGACCTTCTTCCCCTCCTCCGAGGAGGCAGTGCTCAGAGCGGCATACGACCTTCTTCCCCCTCCTCCGAGGAGGCAGTGCTCAGAGCGGCATACGACCTTCTTCCCCTCCTCCGAGGAGGCAGTGCCCAGAGCGGCATACGACCTTCTTCCCCTCCTCCGAGGAGGCAGTGCCCAGAGCGGCATACGACCTTCTTCCCCCTCCTCCTCCGAGGCAGTGCTCAAAGCGGCATACGACCTTCTTCCCCCTCCTCCTCCGAGGCAGTGCTCAGAGCGGCATACGACCTTCTTCCCCCTCCTCCTCCGAGGCAGTGCTCAGAGCGGCATACGACCTCCTTCCCCTCCTTCGAGGAGGCAGTGCTCAGAGCGGCATACGACCTCCTTCCCCTCCTTCGAGGAGGCAGTGCTCAGAGCGGCATACGACCTCCTTCCCCTCCTTCGAGGAGGCAGTGCTCAGAGCGGCATACGACCTCCTTCCCCTCCTTCGAGGAGGCAGTGCTCAGAGTGGCCTATGGCCTTTTTTATTCTCCGAGAGGAGGCAACAATCAGAACTACTTGTGACTTTTAAACTCTTGAGGAGGAGGCAGCACTCGGAGTGGCCAGTAACCTTCTCCCTCTCCTTTTAAGGAGACAATGCTCAGAGGGCCTGGTGACCTTCTCCCCCTCCTCCGAGGATGCAGTTTTAAGAGCAGAATGTGACTGTCTCCCCTCCTCTGAGGATGCGGTGCTTGGACCAGCCTGTGACCTTCTCCTCCGATGATTTGGTGCTCAGAGCAGCCTGTGTCCTTCTCCCCCTCTTCCGAGGAAGGGGTGCTCAGAATGGCATAGGACTTTCTCTGCCTCCCCCGAGGATGCGGTGCTTAGATCGTACTGTGACCTTCTCCCCCTCCTCCTCCAAGGCAGTACACAGAACAGCATGTGACCTTTCTCCTTCCCATGAGGAAGCAATGCTCAGAGAGACATGTGACCTTCTTCTCCCCTTTCTCTGTGGTGGTAGTGCTAAGAGTGGCCGGGGACCGTATCCTCCAAGGAGGCAGTGCTTTGAGTGACCTTTTACCTTCCCCTCCTCTGAGGCAGTGCACAGAGCAGCATGTGACCTTTTTTCCCCTCCCCTGAGGAAACAATGCTCAGAGAGACATGTGACCTTCTCCCCCTTCTCTGTGATGGCAGTGCTAAGAGTGGCCTGTGACCTTATGCTCCAAGGAGGCAGTTCTTAGACCTTTTTTTCTTTCTCTCCCTCCTCTGAGGCAGTGCGCAGAGCAGCTTGTGACCTTCTTCTCCTTCCCCTGAGGAAGCAATGCTCAGCAAGACATGTGACCTTCTCCCCCTCCTCCGAGGCAGTGCGCAGAGCAGCTTGTGACCTTCTTCTCCTTCCCCTGAGGAAGCAATGCTCAGCAAGACATGTGACCTTCTCCCCCTCCTCCTCTGAGGCAGTGCACAGAACAGCATGTGACCTTCTCTGTCCCCTGAGGAAGCAATGCTCCTAGAGACTTGTGACCTTCTCCGTGGTGGCAGTGCTAAGAGTGGTCTGGGACCTTATCCTCTAAGGAGGTAGTGCTTAGAGCGACCTTTTACCTTCCCCTCCTCCGAGGAGACAATGCACAGAACAGCATGTGATCTTTTTCTCCCTCCCCTGAGGAAGCAGTGCTGAGTGAAATGTGACCTTTTCCCCCTTCTCAGTGAAGGCAATGCCAAGAGTGGCCTGTGACCTTCTCTTCCAAGGAGGCAGAGCCTAGAGCAGCCTGTTACCTCCCTGTCCCTCAGAGCAGCCAATCACCAGGCCTAAAAGCTGTCACATGCGGAAGGGTAGCAGGTGATCTAAACTGCCTGCGATGGAAGAATGGGGTGACGGTAAAAAGTTGCCACGGTGGGTATCAGTAGGTGGGGAAGGAGGTTTCTTAAGAGAACCTGTCACTTTGCCCTCAGTGGTCAGAGGGACAGATTTCAGGGCAAAGCGACAGATTTCCTTTACAATGGCCACATTTTTGGTTTGTGGTGGAAGCCGCACGCCATTGCTGTACAAAAGGCAGAAATCTATCATTGTATTCTCATTCTGTACTCCGCTGAGTGTGCAAAAGATTTATTGAAAGAGCAAAAAAAAAAAAATGTGTGTATATAGGCCGGAAATTTTGTGGGAAAATGAAATGGAAAAATAGTAAAAAGTATTTAAATATGAAACCGTGTTTGTGCTTCATTGATCGAAACCAGTTGCGCCGGGCGATTTGCGGTGAAAATGGACTTCTCAGTAACATTACAAGTCTCCATGATTACACTGAGGTCCAACTTATGTTATTCAAACAAAAAAATAATAGTTGGACTCCAGTGACTTCGGCCTAGTCACCAGTCTGCTGCAGGCAAGAGTTAGAATTCCCTTAGTCTCCCCTCCCCCAGTGATCATTCTGTTCTGTCTCTCCAATCGAAGCATTGAAAGTGTGATCTCTGTAACTTACAGTTGTGATGAGATAGCGACAACTCCAATCTTAGTTGAATAACACAGGCAGTGACTCGATCCAGACAACACCTTGTAGATCTTGAGAAGTTTATTCCATAAACTGAGACAATCTTACAACAGTGAACATCTGATAGGTCAAAAGATCATAATGTGTCCTGCTTCATGACATGAGGCTAGAGCTGCAATGCCTTACTGGGAAAAGGGGTGGGGCTATCTATACAGCATGAACTAATCCAGGGGAAAGGGAGGAGCAGAGACAAAATACAAAACACTTAACCACTTCAAGTCCGGACACTTTCCCCCCTTAAATTCCGGACACTTCCCCCCCCCCCCCCTTCCAGTCCGGACACTTCCCCCCCCTTCCAGTCCGGACACTTTTCCCCCCCCTTCCAGTCCGGACACTTTTCCCCCCCCTTCCAGTCCGGACACTTTTCCCCCCCCTTCCAGTCCGGAGACTTCCCCCCCCCCCCCCCCTTCCAGTCCGGAGACTTCCCCCCCCCCCCCCTTCCAGTCCGGACACTTCCCCCCCCCCCCCCCCTTCCAGTCTGGACACTTCCCCCCCCTTCCAGTCTGGACACTTCCCCCCCCTTCCAGTCTGGACACTTCCCCCCCCTTCCAGTCTGGACACTTCCCCCCCCTTCCAGTCTGGACACTTCCCCCCCCTTCCAGTCTGGACACTTCCCCCCCCCCCCCTTCCAGTCTGGACACTTCCCCCCCCCCCCCCCTTCCAGTCTGGACACTTCCCCCCCCCCCCTTCCAGTCTGGACACTTCCCCCCCCCCCCCCTTCCAGTCTTGACACTTCCCCCCCCCCCCCCTTCCAGTCTTGACACTTCCCCCCCCCCCCTTCCAGTCTTGACACTTCCCCCCCCCCCCCCCTTCCAGTCTTGACACTTCCCCCCCCCCCCCCCTTCCAGTCTTGACACTTCCCCCCCCCCCCCCTTCCAGTCCGGACACTTCCCCCCCTTCCAGTCCGGACACTTCCCCCCCCCCCCCTTCCAGTCTGGACACTTTCCCCCCCCCCCTTCCAGTCTGGACACTTTCCCCCCCCCCTTCCAGTCTGGACACTTTCCCCCCCCCCTTCCAGTCTGGACACTCCCCCCCCCCCCCTTCCAGTCTGGACACTCCCCCCCCCCCCCCCCTTCCAGTCTGGACATTCCCCCCCCCCCCCTTCCAGTCTGGACACTCCCCCCCCCTCCCCCTTCCAGTCTGGACACTCCCCCCCCCCCCCCCTTCCAGTCTGGACACTTTCCCCCCCCCCCTTCCAGTCCGGACACTTCCCCCCCCCCCCCCCCCCCCCCGCTTCCTGTCCAGGCCAATTTTCAGCTTTCAGCGCTATCACACTTTGACAATTGCGCGGTCATGCAACACTGTACCCATGTGAATTTGTTAGCATTTTTTTAAGACAGATAGAGCTTTATTTTGGTGGTATTTATTCACCACTGGGATTTTTATTTTTTATTTTTTTTGATATATAAATGAAAATGTCCAAAAATTTTGAAAAAAAGTGTTTCTTATAAAATTTTGCAAATATATAATATTTCATCATAAATCTTGGCCAAAGTTTATTCCGTTATCGTTTTAGAAAAAAAAAAATAACCCAAATTAGTTTATAACCAAAAATTATAATTTAAAAAAAATGTTTTTTTACATTTTTATTCTAATTTTTATATAAAAAAAAAAAATTATTTTTATATATATATATATATATTTTTTTTTTTTAACTTACTGTCACCCTAGCAATACAGTGTCACCATGGTGACACTACTACTTGTGGGGGGTGATGAAGATTTTTTTTTTTTTTTCACGGATTGCTTTTACACCCATAAAGGCTGTAAAAGCAATCATTTCTCCTTCTCTCTGGCTGCATTCTTGCAGCCGTTGAGAAATACTGTGTGAGCTGTGATTGGTCACAGCTTGTCACATGGTACAAGGCTGTTGTGAATAGCCCTGTACAGGGGCGGACTGACCATTTGGAAACTCGGGCACTGCCCGAGGGCCCGGGGTTAGTAGGGGGCCCATGAGCCTTTTTTGAGTTTGGGCAAGGACACAGGGACCCCATGATCCCCTATTGCCCGGGGGCCCCATGAGTTGTCAGTCCACCCCTGGCCCTGTACCATGTGATCTCTGTGATCATTCACAGATTTCACACGTAGTAAGCAATGATGTCAGAAGTGACATCTTGCTTACTACTCTGCATGTGATCACTGATTGGCCAATCAGTGATCACATGATCGGGACCTCGCGCAGAGGTCCCGTATGACGATCAGTGTTCCGCTGTGTCCGGAGGATACAGCGGGCACCGGATCGCGGTGCTGCGCGCTCCCAGGGAGCGCGCACAGTCCAAAATGGCGGGTGCCGTTTATGAACGGCAACCTGCCCCTAGACTGCCACCGTCTGGCCGTTTGTATACAGCGGCCAGGTAAAGGCATATGACAGTCATGTGAAACATGACACATTCAGACTGTACAGATAGGGCCCCGTGTTAGAAACCAAGGGGCCCCATATAGCCAACCTGGCAGGGGCCCCTCTTCCATAAATGAAAAACATAGTTTACGAGGCTTCGGTTATGAATGTACACAGTGAGTGATTGGTACCGATCACTTATTGTGTTCATTCGGGAAAGGCAGGGGCTGGTAAATGTGACTCTCTCCCCCACTCTCCATCCTGAAAGATCTTATTGTGTGCCTGCAGCTACTGAAAGGAGAGGAGGGGATCTTGTAGCACTGCGGGGGTGGGGCACACAGGGGAAAACGTATGGTTCGCAGGGAGGGTGATGGGTGTGGCGGGGGGGGGGCAATTAGTTGAACCGATCCCCTGTATTGCTCTCTCTGCAGCAGCTGAGAGCCAGCGGGAAGGAAAGGAGAAGAAGCTTTCAGATGCTGCAGGGTCACACGGGATCGTTTCCAGTAATTACACCTCCCACCATACCGATCACCCTCCCTGCCCACATCCAATTCACCCAGCTGCCTTGCCCCCCCCCCGCTGGCCTGGGCCCCCTACAGGAGGACTGGTGGTCCCCCCCCCTTATGCACGGCCCTGTGTACAGTGTAACTTTGTAGCCAGTAACAAGTGGAGAGGCTGCAGTAGGGGGCTGATCTGTGTCAGACATTTGTGAACACAGCCAAAAACTACACGGACACCAGGATTTACATGTTTGTGTTGTCTCTAAGACGTCATCCTAGCCCAGAAGGTAGGTGCTGACCTTGCATGATGTCCGAACAAAGATGGTGCCACCCTTTCAGGAGAAGAAAAAAAAAAAAAAGGTAGCTGAAGGCATTGTCAGGGGGTTTTGTGATGCGAGAAAATAAATACCTGAAAGTGTTACATTGATACAGCATATAAAAATAAAAAAAAAAAACTGGTGACCGCGGTGCCATTGAGAAGGTACAGGAATCGCGTTCAGTCTGCGCACATGGCCGAACGCAAAGTCCGTGAAGGCTCGGCAAAACCCTTCAGCAGATGCAATGTAATTCTCGACCAGGCAAGAAAGGAGGAAGTGTCCGCTCTCAAGATTCATGGCAGGATCAACAAGTTTTTTGTTTTTGTTTTTTTTGTTTTGTTTTCTTTCTTGTTTTGGTTTTTTTTTTGTTTGTTTTTTTAGTTCTTTTTTTTTTTTTTTTTTTTTAGTTTTTGGGTTTTTTTTTTTTTTTTTTTGCATTTATGGAACAGATGTAACAAAATGCTTCAAAAGGTATAATCGGGAGCCCAAGAGGAAGCAAAAAAGAGAAGTTCATCGCTAGGGGTTATCTATCCTTCCAATGTAAACTGACAGTTCTTGTTCGGCACTTCCTGTTTCTCGAGAAACGCCATGCCGCCATCGCTGGGGTGCAAGGAGACAGGAAGTGAGGCTGCAGGAGATCAACAGCACCAAGATGAAAAAAAAATAAAATAAAAATGATGAAAACAGATCTTTATTAACCACTGGATGATTTTACCCCCTTCGTGACCAGCTTCTTTTTTTTTTTTTTTTTTTTTTTGCTATTCAGCACTGCGCTACTATAACTGTCAATTGCGCAGTCATGCAACACTGAACCCGAATGAAATGCATATCTTTTTTTCACACAGAGCTTTCTTTTGGTGGTATTTGATCAGCACTGGGTTTTAAAAAATTTTTCTTCTCACAATAAACAAAAATACAGGCGTACCTCGATTTAAGAACACCTCGGGAAACGTAAATTTTCGGTTTACAAATGAAAATCCATTCAAAATAACGCCGCGGTTTACAAATTTTTTACACAATACGAACGGATTAATTGGTTTTCAATGCATTGACAAATTGCTTTTTAATCATGTCCCTGTATAGTATTTATGCCTTTAAACTGCACTTTATAAAGAGTTTTGAACAGAAGACTTTTTTTGTAACTTTTTTTTTTTTTTTTTTTACTTTTTTCTGACTTCCGGAATGGATTAATTGGTTTTCAATGCATTCCTATAGTAAACCGCGTTTCGGTTTCCGAATTTTTCGCAATGCAAATTTTTTTTTTTTTTTCTCTGACCTCTGTAACCGATTAATTGATTTTTTTTCAATGCATTTACGAATTGCTTTTTAATCATGTCCCTGTACAGTATTTATGCCTTTTAAAGTGCACTTTATAAAGAGTTTTGAATGGATAAGACTTTTTTTTTTTTTTTTTTAAACTTTTTTCTGACCTCAGGAACGGATTAATTGGTTTTCAATGCATTCCTATGGGAAACCGCGTTTCGGTTTACAAATTTTTTGCAATGTGAAAAGTCCCGCAGATTGAATTACAGTTTTTATACCTTTTAAAGCCCACTTTATAAAGAGCTTTGAACGGATAAAAGACCTTTTTTTTTTTTTTTTACTTTTTTCTGACCTCCAGAACAGATTAGTTGGTTTTCAATACATTTACAAATTCATTCTTAATCACATCCCTGTACAGTATTTATGCCTTTAAGGAACTTTATAAAGAGCTTTGAACAGATAAAAGACTTTTTTTTTTTTACTTTTTTGTTTTTACTTTTTTTCTGACCTCCGGAACGGATTAATTGGTTTTCAATGCATTCCTATGGGAAACCGCGTTTCGGTTTACGAATTTTTCGCAATGTGAAAAGTCCCGCAGATTGAATTACAGTATTTATACCTTTTAAAGTCCACTTTATAAAGAGTTTTGAATGGATAAAAGACTTTTTTTTTTTTTACTTTTTTTTTTTTTCTGACCTCCTGTAACGGATTAATTGATTTTCAATGCATTTACAAATTAATTTTTAATCATGTCCCTGTACAGTAATTATGCCTTTAAAGGCACTTTATAAAGAGCTTTGAACAGATAAAAGACTTTTTTTTTTTTTTACTTTTTTTCTGACCTCCGGAACGGATTAATTGGTTTTCAATTGAAAATCCATTCAAAATAACGCCACGGTTTACAAATTTTTTACACAATACGAACGGATTAATTGGTTTTCAATGCATTGACAAATTGCTTTTTAATCGTGTCCCTGTATAGTATTTATGCCTTTAAACTGCACTTTATAAAGAGTTTTGAACAGAAGACTTTTTTTGTAACTTTTTTTACTTTTTTCTGACTTCCGGAATGGATTAATTGGTTTTCAATGCATTCCTATAGTAAACCGCGTTTCGGTTTCCGAATTTTTCGCAATGCAAATTTTTTTTTTTTTCTCTGACCTCTGTAACCGATTAATTGATTTTTTTTCAATGCATTTACAAATTGCTTTTTAATCATGTCCCTGTACAGTATTTATGCCTTTTAAAGTGCACTTTATAAAGAGTTTTGAATGGATAAGACTTTTTTTTTTTTTTTTTAACTTTTTTCTGACCTCAGGAACGGATTAATTGGTTTTCAATGCATTCCTATGGGAAACTGCGTTTCGGTTTACAAATTTTTTGCAATGTGAAAAGTCCCGCAGATTGAATTACAGTTTTTATACCTTTTAAAGCCCACTTTATAAAGAGCTTTGAACGGATAAAAGACCTTTTTTTTTTTTTTTTACTTTTTTCTGACCTCCAGAACAGATTAGTTGGTTTTCAATACATTTACAAATTCATTCTTAATCACATCCCTGTACAGTATTTATGCCTTTAAGGAACTTTATAAAGAGCTTTGAACAGATAAAAGACTTTTTTTTTTTTACTTTTTTGTTTTTACTTTTTTTCTGACCTCCGGAACGGATTAATTGGTTTTCAATGCATTCCTATGGGAAACCGCGTTTCGGTTTACGAATTTTTCGCAATGTGAAAAGTCCCGCAGATTGAATTACAGTATTTATACCTTTTAAAGTCCACTTTATAAAGAGTTTTGAATGGATAAAAGACTTTTTTTTTTTTTACTTTTTTTTTTTTTCTGACCTCCTGTAACGGATTAATTGATTTTCAATGCATTTACAAATTAATTTTTAATCATGTCCCTGTACAGTAATTATGCCTTTAAAGGCACTTTATAAAGAGCTTTGAACAGATAAAAGACTTTTTTTTTTTTTTACTTTTTTTCTGACCTCCGGAACGGATTAATTGGTTTTCAATTGAAAATCCATTCAAAATAACGCCACGGTTTACAAATTTTTTACACAATACGAACGGATTAATTGGTTTTCAATGCATTGACAAATTGCTTTTTAATCGTGTCCCTGTATAGTATTTATGCCTTTAAACTGCACTTTATAAAGAGTTTTGAACAGAAGACTTTTTTTGTAACTTTTTTTACTTTTTTCTGACTTCCGGAATGGATTAATTGGTTTTCAATGCATTCCTATAGTAAACCGCGTTTCGGTTTCCGAATTTTTCGCAATGCAAATTTTTTTTTTTTTCTCTGACCTCTGTAACCGATTAATTGATTTTTTTTCAATGCATTTACAAATTGCTTTTTAATCATGTCCCTGTACAGTATTTATGCCTTTTAAAGTGCACTTTATAAAGAGTTTTGAATGGATAAGACTTTTTTTTTTTTTTTTAACTTTTTTCTGACCTCAGGAACGGATTAATTGGTTTTCAATGCATTCCTATGGGAAACTGCGTTTCGGTTTACAAATTTTTTGCAATGTGAAAAGTCCCGCAGATTGAATTACAGTTTTTATACCTTTTAAAGCCCACTTTATAAAGAGCTTTGAACGGATAAAAGACCTTTTTTTTTTTTTTTTACTTTTTTCTGACCTCCAGAACAGATTAGTTGGTTTTCAATACATTTACAAATTCATTCTTAATCACATCCCTGTACAGTATTTATGCCTTTAAGGAACTTTATAAAGAGCTTTGAACAGATAAAAGACTTTTTTTTTTTTACTTTTTTGTTTTTACTTTTTTTCTGACCTCCGGAACGGATTAATTGGTTTTCAATGCATTCCTATGGGAAACCGCGTTTCGGTTTACGAATTTTTCGCAATGTGAAAAGTCCCGCAGATTGAATTACAGTATTTATACCTTTTAAAGTCCACTTTATAAAGAGTTTTGAATGGATAAAAGACTTTTTTTTTTTTTACTTTTTTTTTTTTTCTGACCTCCTGTAACGGATTAATTGATTTTCAATGCATTTACAAATTAATTTTTAATCATGTCCCTGTACAGTAATTATGCCTTTAAAGGCACTTTATAAAGAGCTTTGAACAGATAAAAGACTTTTTTTTTTTTTTACTTTTTTTCTGACCTCCGGAACGGATTAATTGGTTTTCAATTGAAAATCCATTCAAAATAACGCCACGGTTTACAAATTTTTTACACAATACGAACGGATTAATTGGTTTTCAATGCATTGACAAATTGCTTTTTAATCGTGTCCCTGTATAGTATTTATGCCTTTAAACTGCACTTTATAAAGAGTTTTGAACAGAAGACTTTTTTTGTAACTTTTTTTACTTTTTTCTGACTTCCGGAATGGATTAATTGGTTTTCAATGCATTCCTATAGTAAACCGCGTTTCGGTTTCCGAATTTTTCGCAATGCAAATTTTTTTTTTTTTCTCTGACCTCTGTAACCGATTAATTGATTTTTTTTCAATGCATTTACAAATTGCTTTTTAATCATGTCCCTGTACAGTATTTATGCCTTTTAAAGTGCACTTTATAAAGAGTTTTGAATGGATAAGACTTTTTTTTTTTTTTTTTAACTTTTTTCTGACCTCAGGAACGGATTAATTGGTTTTCAATGCATTCCTATGGGAAACTGCGTTTCGGTTTACAAATTTTTTGCAATGTGAAAAGTCCCGCAGATTGAATTACAGTTTTTATACCTTTTAAAGTCCACTTTATAAAGAGCTTTGAACGGATAAAAGACCTTTTTTTTTTTTTTTTTTTTTTTTTTTACTTTTTTCTGACCTCCAGAACAGATTAGTTGGCTTTCAATACATTTACAAATTCATTCTTAATCACATCCCTGTACAGTATTTATGCCTTTAAGGAACTTTATAAAGAGCTTTGAACAGATAAAAGACTTTTTTTTTTTTTTTTACTTTTTTGTTTTTACTTTTTTTCTGACCTCCGGAACGGATTAATTGGTTTTCAATGCATTCCTATGGGAAACCGCGTTTCGGTTTACGAATTTTTCGCAATGTGAAAAGTCCCGCAGATTGAATTACAGTATTTATACCTTTTAAAGTCCACTTTATAAAGAGTTTTGAATGGATAAAAGACTTTTTTTTTTTTTTACTTTTTTTTTTTTTTTCTGACCTCCTGTAACGGATTAATTGATTTTCAATGCATTTACAAATTAATTTTTAATCATGTCCCTGTACAGTATTTATGCCTTTAAAGGCACTTTATAAAGAGCTTTGAACAGATAAAAGACTTTTTTTTTTTGACTTTTTTTGTTTTTCCTTTTTTCTGACCTCCAGAACGGATTAGTTGGTTTTCAATACATTTACGAATTGCTTTTTATTCATGTCCCTGTACAGTATTGATGCCTTTAAAGTGCACTTTATACAGAGTTCTGAACAGATGAAAAACTTTTTTTTTTTAACTTTTTTCTGACCTTCGGAACGGATTAATTGGTTTTCAATGCATTGACAAATTGCTTTTTAATCACGTCCCTGTATAGTATTTATGCCTTTAAAGTGCACTTCATAAAGAGTTTTGAACAGATAAAATATTTTTTTTTTTTTTTACTTTTACTTTTTTTGTTTTTCCTTTTTTCTGACCTCCGGAACGGATTAATTGGTTTTCAATGCATTTACGAATTTATTATTAATCACATCCCTGTACAGTATTTATGCCTTTAAAGTGCACTTTTTTATAAAGAGTTTTGAACAGAAGACTTTTTTTGTAACTTTTTTTTTTTGTTTTACTTTTTTTCTGACCTCCGGAACGGATTAATTGGTTTTCAATGCATTCCTATGGGAATTCGCGTTTCGGTTTCCGAATTTTTCGCAATGTTAAAAGTCCCGCAGACTGAATTAAATTCGTACACCGAGATACGTCTGTAGATGGAAAATTGTGAAAAAATTCAATATATTTTTTACTATCTGCTACAAATCCGATCCAATTAAAAAAAAAAAGTATTTTTCCTGCACAGAACTGAACTGGAATGCAGTAAAACACATAAAAAATGCACCAAAACGGACCAAAAATGCTCATGTCCCTATTTAGGTTGAAGAAAAAGGGGGAAAAAAAGCATCAAAAATGCACCGGAACGCAGCAAAAACGCACTGGAACGCACTTGTCCCTATTTAAATGGAAGAAAGAGAGGAGAAAAAATGACCTTGAAATTGTCAAAAATGCATCAGAACGCATCAAAAACGCATCCAAAATGCACCGGAACTCACAAAAATGGACCAAAAACGCACTGGAACACACGTCCCTATTTAAATGGAAGAAAAAGAGGGGAAAAAATGAACAGGGAATTGTCAAAACGCACTGGAACATGTCAAAAATGCACCGGAACGCACATGTCCCTATTTAAATGGAAGAAGAAGAGGGGAAAAATTAACTGGAAATTGTCAAAAAGCATCGGAACGCATAAAAAATGCATCAAAAATGCACCAGAACGTACCAAAACGGACCAAAAAATGCACTGGAACACACATGTCCCTATTTTTAAATGGAAGAAAAAGAGGGGGGGGGGAAATGAACTGGAAATTGTCAAAAACGCACCGGAATGCGTCAAAAACGCATCACAAATGCACCGGAACGCACCAAAACGGACCAAAAAACGAACTGGAACGCACATGTCCCTAGAAAAGAGAGGGGGAAAAATTAACTGGAAATCGTCAAAAACGCACCGGAACGCATCAAAAATGCACCAGAACGCACCAAAAATGGACCAAAAACGCACTGGAACACACGTCCCTATTTAAATGGAAGAAAAAGTGAGGGGGAAAAATTAACTGGAAATTGTCAAAAACTAACCGGAATGCACCAGAACGGAAAAAAAAACGCACTGGAACGCACATATCCCTAGAAAAGAGAGGGGATAAATGAACTGGAAATTGTCAAAAACACACCAGGACGCTTCAAAAATGCATCAAAAATGCACAGGAACGCACCAAAACGGACAAAAAACACACTGGAACACACATGTCCCTATTTACATGGAAGAAAAAGAGGGGAAAAAATGAACTGGAAATTGTCAAACGCACCGGAACGTGTCAAAAATGCATAAAAACTGCACCGGAACACACCAAAACAAACCAAAAAACGCACCACAACGCACGTCCCTATTTACATGGAAGAAAAAGGGAAAAAATTAACTGGACATCGTCAAAAACGTGCATGAAGAATTGCATGAGAAACACAAGGGGCGCACAATCTAAGGTCCCCGACCCCCAAGGGGGGTACAATCTAAGGTCCCTAACCCTCAAGGGGCGTACAATCTAAGGACCCCGACCCTCAAGGGGCGTACAATCTAAGGACCCCGACCCTCAAGGGGCGTACAATCTAAGGACCCCGACCCTCAAGGGGCGCACAATCTAAGGTCCCTGACCCTCGAGGGGCGCACAATCTAAGGTCCCCGACCCTCAAGGGGCGCACAATCTAAGGTCCCTGACCCTCAAGGGGCGTACAATCTAAGGACCCCGACCCTCAAGGGGCGTACAATCTAAGGTCCCCGACCCTCAAGGGGCGCACAATCTAAGGACCCCGACCCTCAAGGGGCGTACAATCTAAGGACCCCGACCCTCAAGGGGCGTACAATCTAAGGTCCCCGACCCTCAAGGGACGTACAATCTAAGGACCCCGACCCTCAAGGGGCGCACAATCTAAGGTCCCCGACCCTCAAGGGGCGCACAATCTAAGGTCCCCGACCCTCAAGGGGCGTACAATCTAAGGTCCCCGACCCTCAAGGGGCGCACAATCTAAGGTCCCCGACCCTCAAGGGGCCTACAATCTAATGTCCCTGACCCTCAAGGGATGTACAATCTAAGGTCCCTGACCCTCAAGGGGCGTACAATCTAAGGTCCCCGACCCTCAAGGGGTGTACAATCTAAGGTCCCCGACCCTCAAGGGGCGTACAATCTAAGGTCCCCGACCCTCAAGGGGCGTACAATCTAAGGTCCCTAACCCTCAAGGGATGTACAATCCAAGGTCCCTGACCCTCAAGGGGCGTACAATCTAAGGTCCCCGACCCTCAAGGGGTGTACAATCTAAGGTCCCCGACCCTCAAGGGGCGTACAATCTAAGGTCCCCGACCCTCAAGGGGCGTACAATCTAAGGTCCCCGACCCTCAAGGGATGTACAATCTAAGGTCCCTAACCCTCAAGGGGTGTACAATCTAAGGTCCCCGACCCTCAAGGGGTGTACAATCTAAGGTCCCTAACCCTCAAGGGGTGTACAATCTAAGGTCCCTAACCCTCAAGGGGCGTACAATCTAAGGTCCCTAACCCTCAAGGGGTGTACAATCTAAGGTCCCTAACCCTCAAGGGGCGTACAATCTAAGGTCCCTAACCCTCAAGGAGCGTACAATCTAAGGTCTCTAACCCTCAAGGGGTGTACAATCTAAGGTCCCTAACCCTCAAGGGATGTACAATCTAAGGTCCCTAACCCTCAAGGGGCGTACAATCTAAGGTCCCTAACCCTCAAGGGGCGTACAATCTAAGGTCCCTAACCCTCAAGGGGCGTACAATCTAAGGTCCCTAACCCTCAAGGAGCGTACAATCTAAGGTCCCTAACCCTCAAGGGATGTACAATCTAAGGTCCCTGACCCTCAAGGGGCGTACAATCTAAGGTCCCCGACCCTCAAGGGGCGTACAATCTAAGGTCCCCGACCCTCAAGGGGCGTACAATCTAAGGTCCCCGACCCTCAAGGGGCGTACAATCTAAGGTCCCCGACCCTCAAGGGATGTACAATCTAAGGTCCCTAACCCTCAAGGGGTGTACAATCTAAGGTCCCCGACCCTCAAGGGGTGTACAATCTAAGGTCCCTAACCCTCAAGGGGTGTACAATCTAAGGTCCCTAACCCTCAAGGGGTGTACAATCTAAGGTCCCTAACCCTCAAGGGGCGTACGATCTAAGGTCCCTAACCCTCAAGGGGTGTACAATCTATGGTCCCTAACCCTCAAGGGGCGTACAATCTAAGGTCCCTAACCCTCAAGGGTTCAATCGAAAAATCATTTGGAATTCGACCCATGTATGGCCTGCTTAACTTCCTGATGAATCCCTGGGACAGGAAGCAAAGTGAAATTTCTCTGATGGTACACAGACTGCAAGAGCCAAACTCCAGGCACCACAATCGTATTAGCTTTTGACGAGTTTTTCTTTTTTTGCCAATAGGAATGTATTGACTACGATGCGACTTTCGATGGGAGCGACTTTGAAGCAACTTTTGTTCTGTTCATGTAGTGCGACTTTGATTCGACTTTGATGCTACTTGAGTGCCAGAGAGTGTAAAGTCGCACCCAACCAAAATCGCATCAGTCGCAATAAACATTTATTAAAAAAAAAAAAAAAAAGTCGCTTCAAAGTCAATACTTTCCTATTGGCAAAAAAAAAACCCTAAAAAAATTTGAACGGAAAAAAAATACGTAATCTGCTGCAGGAACAAAAGTCCCCGACCCTTGAAAAAAAAAAAAAAAAACGCATCGGCTCAAAATGTACAAATGTGAACTAGATCCATAGGAAATCATGTTAAATGGACTGTAGTGCGTTTCTGCAAACTGGAAAACGCACTGAAATCTGCGTAAGTGTGAACGAGGGTCAAAAATAGCCCGGTAGAAAATTCTTGATGGTCTTTATATAGATGAAAGCCCCCCCCCCACCCCCTCCCATCATAAATAAAACCTTTTTGTTTTCCATACATATCTTATTTTAGACCTGGTGATGCCATCACTGGGTCTCTGTGCTTCTCTATGCAATTCAGACAGATCCTGGCTGGTGGCAGGGGGCTGTACATAGCCTCCTGAAAACATCACAGCACCTTGCCTCCGTACTCCTTAAGAGTCCTCAGCCCTGATGCAAGCAGTGGAGGGGGTTATGCAAATGTAACAAGTAGGAGTGGGCGTTCCTACGTAGGCTATGTAACACCCACATGTGATGCTGAGCCTCCACGATTGGAAGAACTGGAATCCAATGACTGTCTGGGGACAGTCAGGCTGGGGAGGAATGTCCTAGAGCGAATTACCGCAACACATTCTCTAGGTGCTGAGCTGGCCTAAAATGTTGGACTTACCTTACTAATAGGCATCCCAGTCCCACGCTGACCAAAATGGTGCTGGATCCTCGTAACCAAATCCAACCTTGAGAGCACCACCAAGGCCCAATCTTGAGCCAGACATGGACAGTCATGCCAAGATAGGGTGCTGGACCCTCGTAGATTGGGTGCTGGACCCTTCTAGCCAAACTCAACCTTGGGAACACCACCAAGGTCCAGTCTTGAGCCAAACATGGACAGTCATGCCGAGATTGGGTGCTGGACCCTCGTAGATTGGGTGCTGGACCCTTGTAGCCAAACTCAACCTTGGGAACACCACCAAGGCCCAATCTTGAGCCAAACATGGACATTCATGCCGAGATTGGGTGCTGGACCCTCGTAGATTGGGTGCTGGACCCTTGTAGCCAAACTCAACCTTGGGAACACCACCAAGGTCCAGTCTTGAGCCAAACATGGACAGTCATGCCAGGATTGGGTGCTGGACCCTCGTAGATTGGGTGCTGGACCCTTCTAGCCAAACTCAACCTTGGGAACACCACCAAGGCCCAATCTTGAGCCAAACATGGACAGTCATGCCAGGATTGGGTGCTGGACCCTCGTAGATTGGGTGCTGGACCCTTCTAGCCAAACTCAACCTTGGGAACACCACCAAGGCCCAATCTTGAGCCAAACATGGACAGTCATGCCAAGATTGGGTGCTGGACCCTCGTAGATTGGGTGCTGGACCCTTCTAGCCAAACTCAACCTTGGGAACACCACCAAGGTCCAATCTTGAGCCAAACATGGACATTCATGCCAAGATTGGGTGCTGGACCCTCGTAGATTGGGTGCTGGACCCTTCTAGCCAAACTCAACCTTGGAAACACCAAGGCCCAATCTTGAGCCAAACATGGACAGTCATGCCAGGATTGAGTGCTGGACCCTCGTAGATTGGGTGCTGGACACTTGTAGCCAAACTCAACCTTGGAAACACCAAGGCCCAATCTTGAGCCAAACATGGACAGTCATGCCACGATTGACTGCTGGACCCTCGTAGATTGAGTGCTGGACCCTTGTAGCCAAACTCAACCTTGGGAACACCACCAAGGTCCAATCTTTAGCCAAACATGGACAGTCAAATTAAGATTGGGTGCTGGACCCTCGTAGCCAAATCCTTCCTTGTGAAGACCATCAAGGCCCAATCTTGAGCCAAACATGGACAGGCGGGTCAAAATTGAGTGCTGGACTCTCATAGATTGAGTGCAGGACCATCATAGCCAAGTTCAACCTGGGGAAGACCACCATGGCGCAATTTTGAGCTTTAGGCCCCTTTCACATGGGCATTCTGTATGTCCGTTTTTCATCTGTCAGTTTACGGATGAAAAACAGACCCCCATGTAGTTCTGTGGACTTGCGGATGTAAACGGATGAACATCTTTTTCCATCCGTTATTGTCCGCATCCGTTAAGATCCGTTTTTTTTAAAAAACCCTATTTTTCTTCTGCAAAAAAACCTGTAACAGACCAAAAACGGATGAAAATGGATGAAAAACGGATGTAAATGGATCTAAACGGATGAAAAATGGATGTAAACGGATGAAAACCGATGTAAACAAATGAAAAACATGAAAAAAACTGATGTAAACTGACAAAAAACGGATGTAAAGTCATCCGTTTTTTTCCTTGAAAAAACATGACTGAACTGAAGAAAAAAAAATGGAACGCCCGTGTGAAAGGACCCTAACATAGGTCGTCGGGTCAAGATTGGGTGCTAGACCCTCGTAGCCAAATCCTACATTAGGAAGACCCCCAAGACCCAATTATGAGACGAACATGGACAGTGGGGTCAAGATCAGGTGCTAGACCCTGGTAACCAAATCCAACATTCGGAAGACCAGCAAGGCCCAATCTTGACCCAAATGTCCATGTTCAGCTCAGTTCAGCTTTGGATCTGGCTGTGTAGGGTCATCCTTAGGGACAGTCAGTCAGGGTAGTCAGCTCTAGCAGGGAACTGGTTAACAGTTGCTTGGGTGATTGCTTCACTCAAGTCATCACAAGCCCGGAGAGGTCTGTCTTACCTGTCGAGCCTGAAAGGTGACACCCAACCAAACACGGTTAACTTTGCAACGCCCACTGAGTCACATCACTGCACCTGTCCCCACCTGCCGAGCTGACGCTCCACCTGCCTCTCCACGGGAGGCCCAGCTATGCCAGGAATCCCCTCTCCTATCTGCAACTCTGACGCAGCCTGCCAACCCTAAAACCCAAAGGGCAGACCGCAGCGACATCCCCCCGATCCGGGCGACACGACAGGAACGAGGAATTCATGTTCCAGCCACAGCCATGAAGTCAGAAGAGGACGAGTACAACTTTGTGTTCAAAGGTAAGTCCTCTATGCACTGTTAACCCTTCTCTCCCAGTCGCTTTGAAGAACATTTTGGCTCTGCCGAAAAACAAGGGTTTTGTATGAACTTTTGAAAAGTATGGAGTGTATTTCTTTGGTGCAACGGTTAGTCTTACCACCCCTGATTGCACACAATGAGATCGTGTTCTGGAACCTGGCCGTGCCTTCCTCTACATCCTGGCCCTACCTATCTACTGTGGGTGCCCTAGCTTGAGATAAGAGGATCGGAATGTGGATCCACAAATGGCTTCTGCCAGGGCGTGCCGACTGCGGCCAACTGACCGTCCTCAGGGCAGGGAATCTTCCAAGCGATCTGCTGAGCAATGCAGTGAGGAACGTTGGGGAGCCAACAGAGCCATAGGGGCAAGTTCTCCAGGACTTGGCAGATGCCTCCACCCTTTGGAGATGTCCATCCATAACCCCTACTGTCTTTCACTGAGAAGACCTGACCAGGGGCGGACTGACCATTTGGAAACTCGGGCACTGCTCAAGGGCCCGGGGTCAGTAGGGGGCTCCATGAGATGCCCCTGGTACCTTTTTCATAGGCTTTTTGGAGTTTGGGCAAGGACACAGGGGTCCCACGATCCCCTATTGCCTGGGGGCCCCATGAGTTGTCAGTCCGCCCCTGGTGCTTCATTTCCATGTTTTGAAGGATCTACACAGGCTTGTCCTCCAAGATAAATGGTGTCAAAGTTGGATGTTGGGTAGACGCTTAAATATCTTGTACTTCCGAAAAATATCTGGCAATGCTGGAATAATGGCCATCTCTCATTTTCCCATGATCCCCTATTGCCCAGGGGCCCCATGTGTTGTCAGTCCGCCCCTGAACCTGACCCTCTTTGGGTACCAAATCCACGTTTTTCCTACTCAAGTCCCTCTTTTAAGTCTGATGTACGCACCCCTATAAAAATATATTATCGATTTTACGTGTTATACATACACTAAGGAGGGTGTTTATGGAACAATTTGCGGAGCTTTTCCTCCCTAGAAACTGCATGTATATTCATTTTGTGCATATAGGGGCAAAATCGAATATTATTAGGCGATTTTCTCTCCAGGTCGAATGTCATTCATTCATACATAACAGAGTAAATCAGGAAAATTCCCCATTATGGCCACTAGATGGGGCTGACGATCATAGTAAATCAGTATTTTAGTTCCTATGATCATCAGCTCCATCTAATGGCCATAATGTGGTATTTCCCTGATTCATGCCATTCTTTACGAACGATTAACATTTAACCTGCCTAAAAACATTTGATTTTGCGCTCATTTGCACAGAACGAATGTGCAAGCAGTTTCGCACAAGGAATAGCTATGTGAATTTTGTTTTTAGAAATACACTTTCATACGACCTATGAACGATTTTATTTGTTATATTGAAAGGCCTGTATAAAGGATCGGTTAAATAAGGCACCTCTGGGTTTAATCCGGAAATTAATGCATATTACAGCTTTATGAGCTGCATAATTGGGGGTGTGGCCGGGGCGTGTCCTTTATCGACAAACTTTGTGCTTCTCCTTCTCAGAAATTGGGAGAAATGTTTTCCTGCAACTACTGACAAGAAATAATCGTTCAGTCTGGGCAAAAACGGGCAACACCAAGACCAAATGCTGTGCAGTACACAGTATGGCCAAAGATATGCACAAAGGTATGGCCATACCTCTGTGTGGTCGAATTTCGGTGTTTCCCATGAAGGGAACTCTTAATACTACAGTATACAAAGACGTTGTAGATATTTGGGCTCTTCCAACCTTGTGGTAACCGTTTGAAGACCCTTTTCTGTTCCATCATGACTGGGCCTCTGTGTACAAAGACAGCTCCATATAGACATGGTTTGACCAGTTTAGGGTGGAGGAACTCAAGTGTCCTGCACAGAGCTCTGACTTCAACCCTACTGAATACCTTTGGGATGAATTAGGATAGCATTTGTGAGCCAGGTCATCCAACATCAGTACCTGACCTCATAAAGGGTGGCCAACTCTGTAGAGACATGGTTTGACCAGTTTGGTGTGGAGGAATTCAAGTGCCCTGCACACAGTCCTGACCTCAACCCTACTGAACACCTTTGGGATGACATGGAACATAGATTGTAAGCCAGGTCAGTATCTGACCGCATACATGGAGGTCAGTTCCATAAAGTCATTGATTGACCAGTTTGGTGTGGTGTAATACAAGTGGCCTCCTGAGAGCCCTGACCTCAACCCTTCAGAACACCTTTGGGATGACATGGAACACAGATTGTGAGCCAGGTCTTCCATCCAACATCAGTATCTAACCTCATACATGGAGGCCAGTTCCATAAAGACATTGATTGACCAGTTTGGTGTGGTGGAACACAAGTTGTCTCGTGAGAGCCCTGACCTCAACCCTTCAGAACACCTTTGGGATGATTTGGAACACAGATTGTGAGCCAGGTCTTCCATCCAACATCAGTATCTGACCTCATACATGGAGGCCAGTTCCATAAAGTCATTGATTGACCAGTTTGGTGTGGTGTAATACAAGTGGCCTCCTGAGAGCCCTGACCTCAACCCTTCAGAACACCTTTGGGATGACATGGAACACAGATTGTGAGCCAGGTCTTCCATCCAACATCAGTATCTAACCTCATACATGGAGGCCAGTTCCATAAAGACATTGATTGACCAGTTTGGTGTGGTGGAACACAAGTTGTCTCGTGAGAGCCCTGACCTCAACCCTTCAGAACACCTTTGGGATGATTTGGAACACAGATTGTGAGCCAGGTCTTCCATCCAACATCAGTATCTGACCTCATACATGGAGGCCAGTTCCATAAAGACATTGATTGACCAGTTTGGTGTGGTGGAACACAAGTGGTCTCCTGAGAGCCATGACCTCAACCCTTCAGAACACCTTTGGGATGATTTGGAACACAGATTGTGAGCCAGGTCTTCCATCCAACATCAGTATCTGACCTCATACATGGAGGCCAGTTCCATAAAGACACTGATTGACC
Source organism: Staurois parvus (assembly GCF_062004578.1). Lineage (NCBI taxonomy): Eukaryota > Metazoa > Chordata > Amphibia > Anura > Ranidae > Staurois > Staurois parvus. Next base: position 796,794 of record NW_028318752.1, read on the forward strand.
AGTTTGGTGTGGTGGAACACAAGTGGCCTCCTGAGAGCATTTGTGAGCCAGGTCATCCATCATCAGTACTTGACCTCATAAAGGGTGGCCAACTCTGTAAAGACATGGTTTGACCAGTTTGGTGTGGATGAATTCAAGTGCCCTGCACACAGCCCTGACCTCAACCCTACTGAACACCTTTGGAATGACATGGAACACAGATTGTGAGCCAGGTCTTCCATCCAACATCAGTATCTGACCTCATACATGGAGGCCAGTTCCATAAAGACATTGATTGACCAGTTTGGTGTGGTGGAACACAAGTGGTCTCCTGAGAGCCCTGACCTCAACCCTTCAGAACACCTTTGGGATGACATGGAACACAGATTGTGAGCCAGGTCTTCCATCCAACATCAATATCTAACCTCATACATGGAGGCCAGTTCCATAAAGACATTGATTAACCAGTTTGGTGTGGTGGAACACAAGTGGTCTCCTGAGAGCCCTGACCTCAACCCTTCAGAACACCTTTGGGATGATTTGGAACACAGATTGTGAGCCAGGTCTTCCATTCAACATCAGTATCTGACCTCATACATGGAGGCCAGTTCCATAAAGACATTGATTGACCAGTTTGGTGTGGTAGAACACAAGCGGCCTCCTGAGAGCATTTGTGAGCCAGGTCATCCAACATCAGTACCTGACCTCATAAAGGGTGGCCAACTCTGTAAAGACATGGTTTGACCAGTTTGGTGTGGATGAATTCAAGTGTCCTGCACACAGCCCTGACCTCAACCCTACTGAGCACCTTTGGGATGACATGGAACACAGATTGTGAGCCAGGTCTTCCATCCAACATCAGTATCTGACCTCATACATGGAGGCCAGTTCCATAAAGACATTGATTGACCAGTTTGGTGTGGTGGAACACAAGCGGCCTCCTGAGAGCATTTGTGAGCCAGGTCATCCATCATCAGTACTTGACCTCATAAAGGGTGGCCAACTCTGTAAAGACATGGTTTGACCAGTTTGGTGTGGATGAATTCAAGTGCCCTGCACACAGCCCTGACCTCAACCCTACTGAACACCTTTGGGATGACATGGAACACAGATTGTGAGCCAGGTCTTCCATCCAACATCAGTATCTGACCTCATACATGGAGGCCAGTTCCATAAAGACATTGATTGACCAGTTTGGTGTGGTGGAACACAAGTGGTCTCCTGAGAGCCATGACCTCAACCCTTCAGAACACCTTTGGGATGACATGGAACACAGATTGTGAGCCAGGTCTTCCATCCAACATCAATATCTAACCTCATACATGGAGGCCAGTTCCATAAAGACATTGATTGACCAGTTTGGTGTGGTGGAACACAAGTGGCCTCCTGAGAGCCCTGACCTCAACCCTTCAGAACACCTTTGGGATGATTTGGAACACAGATGTGGTGAGCCAGGTCTTCATCTAACATCAGTACCTGACCTCACAAATGTTCTTTTGGCTGGATAGACAAATATACTCCCAGACAAACTCCAAAATCTTCTGGAAAGCCTTCCGAAAAGATTGGAGGATGTTAAACAGGTTTTCTAAGCCCAAGTCTAAGCTACTAGTGTCACCACTTAGGCAACGAGAAATCTGCCACAAGTACTCTAAGCTTGTCAGTCTAAATCCGGCCATACACGGGTCGAATTCCGAAAGAAATTTATTTCGAAAATCTTTTATAAGCACTGTTAGTGGGTCACAGAAATGGATGATTTTCGTGTGGCCATCGAATTTAAGTTATTGGGCATGTTGGAAATGTTTTGAAAAATGAACGAATTTCGAATCAATGATGGGAAAATTATGCGGGAAATAAAAACAAAAAAGAAATGAGCCTTAGCTGTGACCTGGAAAGAACAGAAAATTCTTGGCCACGAAAATTCTTTTCTGTAGCAACATGGGGGGAAATTGAAGGCTCGGTTGGCCGAATTTCGAAATCAATGGTGGCGCCATCGGGTTACAAAATGCACGAAAATTCAGATTTTCTAAAGAAAATTAGTTTGGAATTTGACCCCTCTATGGCGTGCATAAGATATTAGTGCAATCTGCAACTGTTGATCCAGCCTTTCTCAACCATTCCAGTATGGAGGAACCCTTGATTTAACGTTCCGATCCCAGGGAACCCCTGTTAAAACTTTCTATATCTACAACTCACGATATATTAGTGAGATGGTCATTGGGAAGAATTACCGAATTAACTAAAAAGACCAGTGGTGTCAGTGGGAACTGAGAGGCAGAAAGTACTCATTGCTCAAGGAACCCTTACCAACCTCTGGAGGAACCCTAGGGTTTCATGGTTGAAAGCCTCGGTCTTTGCTTCTGGTGTCACCACTGAAAGCAGTAGTAAAGTCCGCTTTGTGGTTTTAACCTACAGGTAAGCTCAGAATACAGCTTACTCGTAGTAAAATGAGATATTCGCTGTTTTGGCATCTGGTGGCATCAACGGCGCATACTCCTTCAAGGAATGGCATACCATGCAGTTCCTTCAGAGCATTGTGCCGTGGCCTGTGACTCCCGCGTGCATGCACAGGAGTGGCGTCATCGAGGCTTGGCCATTCAAGCTACCAGAGCTCGGGAACCCAGAAGGGAGACCGGGTGACGATGGAAGCCTTGTCAACGGTGACAGCGCATGGCTGGAGGGCTTCGATCTAAGGTAAGTATTTCATCATATGCTATTATGCGATGCATCCCACATGGAAGAAAAATATACTTGAAATCAGGGGCGGACTGACCATTTGGAAACTCAGGCACTGCCGGAGGGCCTGGGGTCAGTAGGGGGCCCCATGAGATGCAAAAAAGAGGGGTTTGTGAAAAGAGATTCACAGAAAAGCGGCTACATAATGAATAGAACGTGACACTCAGAAAATTTCCAAAAATTATGCTTTATTACACATATATAGATATGACATATGGGCATATGCCCTGGTTTACCATCACCTCAGTATGAGACAATAACACACAGACCTAAAACCATATAAAATGACATCAAGACCGGTCTAAATGCATGTGCAACAGAAAGAATGACTTCAAGAGTCTAATACCTCTGCAGCGCAAGCACATAGGTGAACACTTCCATGGGGAGGTGTATCCAAAAATTGTACCATAAGTATACCATAATATTGAATATATAATAAGTGACCATATCAATCTAGTGAATCCCAATAAGGGAATCCAAAAATTATACTATGGATATATATGTATATCACATGTATGCAAGGCAGCAGCACAAAAGGCGTGAAGAAGAGAACAATAGGCCTAGGGCCTGTATGGAAAAAGACATAAATGTCCAATAAATGATACAATGCATTCCTGTGCCAGCACACGTGGTTGGGGCCCATTCATCTGTAATATGAACAGCTGTATCTCAGAGCTTTTGAATGAAAATAAGCCCCCGTTATTCCCAGGATGGGAGAAAAGATGCAAATAGCAACATTCTGCTTGAAATGGTGTCTTCACCACTGTTTGTGGACTACACACCACCTTTTGTAGAAAAAACAACAAGACATATCCCAAGGTATCTTCTGCTTGTAGAAATATATATGGTGTTATATCCTGTGTCCTACATAAAGCACCATGATGTCCCCATCCTGTAGTAAAACAAATAATGTGGGAAGTCACTGACAGAGCTTACACTCAATAAGATATATAGATCATATAGATCACAGAGGATCATATATCTAATGTCCCGCAACAATCCACTCACCACCTGTGCTGTGGAAAATGAGAATAAAAGAAATGTCCTTCATGGGTATTGCCATACACGGCCACAGAGACCAGGGAGCCACCGCTGACATCCACCGATATACCGCGGGCTCCAGCCCCCTCTTGGCGCTTGTGCTGCTCACACTTGCCTCATGGCATGTGAAGATGGCTTCCTCCTCATGGACCAGCGTGCGTTCCACCTAGTGCGCATGACCGGAAGTGACGTAACTGACGTATGACGTCAACGCGTTTCGCCGATGGGCGTATCTCACTCAGCTTCGTTGGTCCTGACGAAGCTGAGTGAGATACGCCCATCGGCGAAACGCGTTGACGTCATACGTCAGTTACGTCACTTCCGGTCATGCGCACTAGGTGGAACGCACGCTGGTCCATGAGGAGGAAGCCATCTTCACATGCCATGAGGCAAGTGTGAGCAGCACAAGCGCCAAGAGGGGGCTGGAGCCCGCGGTATATCGGTGGATGTCAGCGGTGGCTCCCTGGTCTCTGTGGCCGTGTATGGCAATACCCATGAAGGACATTTCTTTTATTCTCATTTTCCACAGCACAGGTGGTGAGTGGATTGTTGCGGGACATTAGATATATGATCCTCTGTGATCTATATGATCTATATATCTTATTGAGTGTAAGCTCTGTCAGTGACTTCCCACATTATTTGTTTTACTACAGGATGGGGACATCATGGTGCTTTATGTAGGACACAGGATATAACACCATATATATTTCTACAAGCAGAAGATACCTTGGGATATGTCTTGTTGTTTTTTCTACAAAAGGTGGTGTGTAGTCCACAAACAGTGGTGAAGACACCATTTCAAGCAGAATGTTGCTATTTGCATCTTTTCTCCCATCCTGGGAATAACGGGGGCTTATTTTCATTCAAAAGCTCTGAGATACAGCTGTTCATATTACAGATGAATGGGCCCCAACCACGTGTGCTGGCACAGGAATGCATTGTATCATTTATTGGACATTTATGTCTTTTTCCATACAGGCCCTAGGCCTATTGTTCTCTTCTTCACGCCTTTTGTGCTGCTGCCTTGCATACATGTGATATACATATATATCCATAGTATAATTTTTGGATTCCCTTATTGGGATTCACTAGATTGATATGGTCACTTATTATATATTCAATATTATGGTATACTTATGGTACAATTTTTGGATACACCTCCCCATGGAAGTGTTCACCTATGTGCTTGCGCTGCAGAGGTATTAGACTCTTGAAGTCATTCTTTCTGTTGCACATGCATTTAGACCGGTCTTGATGTCATTTTATATGGTTTTAGGTCTGTGTGTTATTGTCTCATACTGAGGTGATGGTAAACCAGGGCATATGCCCATATGTCATATCTATATATGTGTAATAAAGCATAATTTTTGGAAATTTTCTGAGTGTCACGTTCTATTCATTATGTAGCCGCTTTTCTGTGAATCTCTTTTCACAAACCCCTCTTTTTTGAATGCCTTTTTTGGCTACTGAATAGAAACCGAATATTGGGTGACATGATAACTTAACTGATAACCTCTTAACAATTACCTTTAGTATATAGGCCCCATGAGATGCCCCTGGTACCTTTTTCATAGGCTTTTTTGAGTTTGGGCAAGGACACAGGGGCCCCATGATCCCCTATTGCCCGGAGGCCCAATGAGTTGTCAGTCCACCCCTGCTTGAAATATAAAATATTATTTTTATATTTATTAATATATATATATATATATATATTTATTTTTTAAATATATATAATTTATATATTCTTCAGATTTTTTTTAACATATAAAAAAAGTCATTTTAACATATATTTTTACATATATTTGTAAATGCATTCCAAAAATGTAGATTTGTATTTTTAAAGACATACAGTATATTTTAAATGTATTTTTAAAAATATTTGTCATATATTTTGTAATAAAAACGCATTTCAAAATACAGTGTGTATATATATATATATATATATATATATATATATATATATATATTATGTATAAATTTATATAAATATATTTTTAAATATATTGAATATGGCCAAAATTTTAGCATTCCACATATATGTCAATATATTTGGGAAGAATATTTTTAAAATATATTTAAAATATATTTTTCATCCATATGGGATACTAGCACATTATGCCATTGCCTTGCGGGGGATTTTTATAAAAAAAAAAGTCATTTTAACATTTAACATATACAGTATTTCTACATATATTTGTAAATGCATTCCAAAAATGTAGATTTGTATTTTTAAAAATTTTTTTCGTATATTTTGTAATAAAAAATATATATTTTTCTTCCATGTGGGATACTAGCACATTATGCCATTGCCTTGCGGGGGATTTATTTTTTCTACTACCACTTTAAAGCAATGAGCAATGCGCAGGAAGGCAGAGGATAAAGGCCGATGAACGGCAGATAGCGATCTACGCCCAGTCATTAATCCATTGCTGACTCTAGGCTGGCTTTGTGATCTTTGCCTCACTTGTACACACCTAGGTCAGATGTGTTTGTACTGCGAGGGAGCGGATCTGCCCAGCAATCCTCAGACAGAAACCACAAAGAATTTACTGGATTCTGTGCAGCAAAGATTGTTATTGTATTATGATACTAGGCTCCTCTCCCGGACTGGAACAGCTCGCTCTTGATTTCACCGCACACTGTGAGCTTCTCACAATGTGCATTAAAAGCTTCAGCATGTCAGCTAGAGCTCCGCCTCATTTCCTGGCCGGAGGACGTCCAGCATCATCTAGGTCTTTCCTCCTCAGCCTGACTGTCTCTGGCCCGTCCCCTTTCATTCATTGGATTTCAGTTCTTTCAATCATGGAGGCTCAGCTCCACATGTGGGAGTTTGCATGCAAATGCAGCCTGTCTAGGAACACCCACTCCTTCAGACTGACCCATCAAATAATTTTTTATTTTTGCATAACTCCTCCCACTGCTTGCATCATGGCTGAGGGCTCTTGAGTGGAGTACTGATGTTCTTAGCCCCTCCCACCAGCCATGATCTGCCTGCATTAAATAGAAAAGCACAGGGACCTAGTTGTCTTGCTGCCTGTGAATGTTCCCTACATTGGTGGTCTTTGAGAAGGATGCTTCTTACATTGGCAGTCAGAAAAAAAGAATGCTCCTTACATTGGTGGTCTTTCAGAAGAATGCTCCTTACATTGGCGATCAGTGAGAAGAATGCTCCTTACATTGGTGGTCAGTGAGAAGAATGCACCTTACATTGGTGGTCATTGAGAAGAATGTCCCTTACATTGGTGGTCAGTGAGAAGAATGCACCTTACATTGGTGGTCATTGAGAAGAATGCTCCTTACATTGGTGGTCATTGAGAAGAATGTCCCTTACATTGGGGTCAGTGGGAAGAATACTCCTTACATTGGTGGTCAGTGAGAAGAATGTTCCTTACATTGGTTTTCTTTCAGAAGAATGATCCTTAAACTGATGGTCTTTGAGAAGAATGCTCCTTCCATTGGTGGTCTTTGAGAAGAATGTTCCCTACTTTGGTGATCTTTAAGAAGGATTCTCCCTACATTGTTGGTCTTTGAGTAGGATGCTTCTTACATTGGCGGTCAGAAAAAAAGAATGCTCCTTACATTGGTTTTCTTTCAGAAGAATGCTCCTTACATTGGTTTTCTTTCAGAAGAATGCTCCTTAAACTGATGGTCTTTGAGAAGAATGTTCCTTACATTGGTGGTCTTTGAGAAAAATGTCCCTTACATTGGTGGTCAGTGAGAAGAATGCCCCTTACATCGGTGGTTATTGAGAAGAATGTTCCTTACATTGGTTTTTTTTCAGAAGAACGATCCTTAAACTAATGGTCTTTGAGAAGAATGCTCCTTCCATTGGTGGTCTTTGAGAAGAATGTTCCCTACTTTGGTGATCTTTAAGAAGGATTCTCCCTACATTGATGGTCTTTGAGAAGAATGCTCCTCATACAGTATTGGTTGTCTTTGAGAATAATGCTCCTTAAATTGGTGGTCTTTCAGAAGGATTCTCCCTACATTAGAGGTCTTTGAGATTAATGCTTTTTAAATTGGTGGTCCGTGAGAAGAATGCTCCTTACATTGGTGGTCTTTGAGAAAAATGCTCCTTACATTGGTGGTCCGTGAGAAGAATGCTCCTTACATTGGTTGTCTTTACGAATAATGCTCCTTACACTTGTGGTCTTTGGGAGGAATGCCACCCTTACAGATAGCTAAAAAGATATCTGCTGGCAGCAGTTGTATATCTGAGAGCCATAAATTGCCGTTGTTCAAGGAACCCCTAGCAACTTCTGGAAGAACCCAATCTGAGAAGGGCTGGCCTAGGCTCTACAAATTGCACCCATCAATAAGATTGTATAAATTATCTGATCACTTACAGTATATATCTGAAAATAAAAAAACGATGATCAAACAGGGTTGCGTTTCCCTTTATCCAGTTCTTGACTTTATCCTAGGTCCTACAGAGTCAACAAGCTGATGATAGTCATCTCAGGAAGTATTTACCGACAAACTCAGCCTAGCCTGTAAAATTTGTCTTGGCATTATACCTTCAGATACAATCTCCGAGACCTTCATCCACTCCAAGTTGTCTTTTTCAGGAAACTCTGATCAATTTTGCATGTGTACTTCTTATGACATCATCCTACACATGGTCAGGGGCGGACTGACAACTCATGGGGCCCCCAGGCAATAGCGGATCATGGGGCCCCTATGTCCTTGTCCACACTCAAAGCACACCCAAAAAAGCCTATAAAAGGTATCAGGGGCATTTCATGGGGCCCCCTACTGACCCCGGGCCCTCGGGCAGTGCCAGAGTGCTCGAATGGTCAGTCCACCCCTGCATATGGCCATACACTGTACTATCTGATTGTACAATCTACCTTCAACTATGTAATGTAGGGGCCTACCAGACTGGATACCAATAGAATGGGTTGTGTAGGTGTGTCCTTATAGCCAGGGTTCATTCTAGGTTGGCTAGGGGTTTCTTAGGCTGTGGATAACTAACCTCCGATATGATGGTGACTGCATTGCTCCAGATCCAATGCTACTTGGTAGAGCCAGCAGGAGGACTACAAGGGTGTCATTCTGGCCACCCCAGTTAGGGCAGCATTGTTCCCACTTACCACCACCAATGTAAAGGGCATTTTCCCAATGACCCCAATGGGCTAATCTTACCAGGGGTTCCCTGGGATCTGAAAGGTTTCCTCTGTCTATAAAGGTTTGAGAAAGGTTGGGGTCGCCACATTTTCTAAGCAAAGGGCCAGTTTATTGCCCTTTAGGTTTGGGGGGGGGGCCAAACTGTGGCCAGGGGGAGTACAAAATGCTCCAGCATCAGTGACATATCATTGGTTTTATTGGGAGGAATAGTGCCCTATTGTTGATATCAATTAGAAGAATAGTGCCCCATTGATGGTGTCAGTAGGGGGAATGGTGCTCATCATTGGTGTCAGTTGGTAGAACAGTGCTCCAAGGGCCAGATAAAGACAAGCAAAAGGCCACGTCTGGCCCCCAGGACACAGTTTGGAGACCACTGGTAAAGTGTATGGCCAGCCTAAGGACCACCATAGCACAAGAGCGCTCCTCACCAACAATCAGTGATGAGTTTGCTATACAGGGCAGACAAAGCGACTATATATGCGAGTGCAATCACTGCTACAATCGCTAATTCCAGTGACTAGCAGGTAACACTTTAGCCCCCATTCGCACTTATGGGCCTTTTTCTAAAAAAAAAAAAAAAAAATACTCAAGCATTGGCACAGCAGTCACAAATAATTCCCGTAATTTTCCCAGTAGGTTTGTTTCCTATGATTGTCAACTCCAACTAGTGGCCATAATGAGGTATTTTCCTGAAATACTGCAATAAAAAAAAAATGCCTTATGGCCACTAGATGGAGCTAATCATTGGAAATAATCCTGTTAGACATATTTGTGATGGCTGTCATTTACACGGAAACTTTTAAAAATTTTTTTTTTTTTTTAGGGCCTGCTTATTCAGGTGCATTATTTACTTTCCATGGGTCCTCAATGCAACAGGCTACTTTGTGTTGCAGCTCTCTGAAAATGCATGGCAATGCACAAACAAATTTTTCTATGGCATTTTCACCTGCATAAGTGTGAAAGGGCCCATGTGCTGTGGTGTATTGCAATACCATTATGATACCTGTCTGTAGGTGCCAAACAGGACTGTACGACCATTCTCAACACTGCCCTTGAGATTGTTGATCCAGGGAATATCACATTGTCTCCTGGGGGGTCAAGAAGGAATTTATTTTAACCGCTTTAGCAAAGTGGACAATACTTTACAGGATTTTTTGCCTTCCTCTGTAACAGCGGTGGGTTCCTCTGGATCAATTATTGGTTCCTCTAGATCAACAGTATTCTGTAGGGTTTCCATTTTTTTTACTTGAGCAAAGTGGACCATACTTTATAGGATTTTTTGCCTTCCTCTGGATCAACTGTGGGTTCCTTTGTATAAATTATGGGTTCCTCCAGATCAACTGTGGGTTCCTTTGTATAAATTATGGGTTCCTTCAGATCAACTGTGGGTTCCTTTGTATAAATTATGGGTTCCTCCAGATCAACTGTGGGTTCCTTTGTATAAATTATGGGTTCCTCCAGATCAACTGTGGGTTCCTTTGTATAAATTTTGGGATCCTCCAGATCAACTGTGGGTTATTTATTTATTTCAGGTACTTATATAACACCATAAATTTACATATATATATTGCCCATCAGTCCCTAATCCTCAAGGGGTGTACAATCTAAGGTCCCTAATCCTCAAGGGGTGTACAATCTAAGGTTCCTAATCCTCAAGGGGTGTACAACCTAAGGCCCCCAACTCACATTCATACATATACATACTAGGGCCAATTTAGACAGGATCCAATTCACCTACAAGCATGCCTTTGGAGCGTGGGAGGAAACCGGAGTACTTGGAGGAAACCCACACAGGCACAGGGAGAACATGCAAACTCCAGGCAGGTGGTGCTGTGGTTGGGCTTTGAACCAACGACCCTAGTACTGCCAGGCAGAAGGGCTAACCATTTAGCCACTGTGCTGTGGGTTTCTCTGTGTCAACTGTGGGTTCCTCTGGATCAACGGTGAGTTTCTCTGTATCAACTGTGGGTTCCTCTGGGTCAAATGTGGGTTCCTCTGTGTCAACTGTGGGTTCCTCTGTATCAACTATGGGTTCATCTGTGTCAACTGTGGGTTCCTCTGTGTCAATTGCTGATTCTTCTGGATCAAGTGTGGGTTTCTCTGTATCAACTGTGGGTTCCTCTGTAATAATTGTGGGTTATTCTGTGTCAACTGTGGGTTCCTCTGTGTCAATTGTGGGTTCCTCTGTGTCAATTGCTGATTCCTCTGGATCAAGTGTGGGTTTCTCTGTGTCAACTGTGGGTTTCTCTGTATAAACTATGGGTTCATCTGTGTCAGCTGTGGTTTCCTCTGGATCAACTGTGGTTCATCTGTGTCAACTGTGGGTTTCTCTGTATAAACTATGGGTTCATCTGTGTCAGCTGTGGGTTCCTCTGGATCAACTGTGGTTCCTCTGTGTCAATTGTGGGTTCCTCTGTGTCAACTGTGGGTCCCTCTGTGTCAATTGTGGATTCGTCTGGATCAAGGGTGGGTTCCTCTGTAATAATTGTGGGTTATTCTGTGTCAACTGTGGGTTCCTCTGTGTCAATTGTGGATTCCTCTGGATCAAGTGTGGATTTCTCTGTGTCAACTGTGGTTTTCTCTGCATCAACTATGAGTTCCTCTGTAACAACTGTGGGTTCTTCTGTGTCAGCTGTGGGTTCCTTTGTGTCAATTGTGGGTTCCTCTGTGTCAATTGTGGATTCCTCTGGATCAACTGTGATTTCCTCTGTATCAACTGTGGGCTCCCCTGTATCAACTGTGGGTTCTTCTGTAGCAACCATGGATTCCTCTGGCTCAATTGTCGGTTCCTCTGGATCAACTGTGGGAATAGGATTCTGTAAGGTTTTCCATTTATTTATTTTTTTTCTACTGGTTTACTTCAACCTAGCTAACCATGGATCTTGGTCAACAGAGGAGCACCCACCAGTCTCCCTTGGGATGCCTGTTCTGACCATTCAAGGACCCTTTCACTGCTCAGACAGGCTCTCCTCCATCACTTACTGCATTCAAACAGTTAACCTCACCCACAGTCTGCCTCAGGCTTTCCCCATCGACTCCAAACCTAACCAAACGGCTCCAAACCTAACCACACCCACGTTTGGAAGTGGCCCACCCAAACCCTGTCTGTATCTATTTGGGGCTCACCCACTTGTGCCCCCCTTTCCAATGATCACAATGAATGCTTTAACAGTGCAGTATCTCAAATAAGGGTGATACTGTGATCCTGAGACACCTTGACCCAAACAGGTCCGAAATGTGGGGCTGTCTTGGCAAGTCCGGACATCTATGTCTTTTCCGTGTCACTTACAGTATTACGGTACTTCTGGTACTATCTTTAGCTTACAGATGTTTAATACATCTCTTAGAAACCCCAAAATCATACTAAGGGAGGGGGAGGAGTCATTGCTTTGACTCATTCAATTGCGTGTGTAAATTTCAGCTTGAGCTATTGAGCTCTGTTTTTTTTTTTTTTCAACAGTGGAGCCAATGAGAGCCTGTAGAATGTGAAAAAGGGGCTGAGAGCTCCACCTGCTGGCTGAAAATAAAAATGCATAACATTAGTATACAAAATCTCATATTTACCTTACAAAATGTTATTTTTTTTTAGTTCTTATTATAGAAAATAAGACTAGAAGACGTATACAATCCACTATACATTAGTGACCACAGCTCGTTATTGGTCACCGCTAAGGACAGAGTACTTTAAAATGCAAAGATTTGATTTGCCATGAATAATTATTACTGGTGTTTTTTAAAATCCCCTCTTCGTTCTCCGCAGTGGTTTTGATCGGTGAGTCTGGAGTGGGCAAAACCAACCTCCTCTCCCGCTTCACCCGCAACGAGTTCAACCATGACAGCCGCACCACCATCGGGGTGGAGTTCTCTACGCGCACTCTGACGCTGGATGGGCAATTGGTGAAGGCGCAGATCTGGGACACGGCCGGACTGGAGCGCTATCGAGCAATCACATCCGCGTAAGTCCAGACTCGGCCGTGTGGCATAACCCGCATGCTCTACTTACCTGATAGACATGTAGCTTGAAGAAAGAGTCCTTTAGCACCCAAAGCGAAAAGATCAAAGTGCACCCTGTCATGGCATGAGCTGTGAACTACATCAGCAGCATAGGATGCAGGTCCTGCCCTTTCTGCACCCCCTTCCTTCTGAAGCGCCCAAGGCTTCAGCCTCTTCTGCCTACCCCTTGGCACAACCCTGGATAAAGGGGTTTCATGTTGTTACTCACTGTAACAGCCTCTACAAAAATTCTTTCTCCTACTGGTTAGCAGCTGGGTGGTTAGAACCCAACTACAAAAATGAAGGCCCAACCCGTTCTGAAGTGCCAAGGCTGCCGCCTCTTCTGCTTACCCCTTGGCCCAACCCTGGATAAAGGGTTTTCATGTTGTAACAGCCTCTACAAAATGTTCTTCTCCTACTGGTTAGCAGCTGGGTGGTTAGAACCCAACTACAAAAATGAAGGCCCAACCCGTTCTGAAGTGCCAATGCTGCCACCTCTTCTGCTTACCCCTTGGTCCAAACTTGGATAAAGGGTTTTCATGTTGTAACAGCCTCTACAAAAATGTTTTCCTCCTACTGGTTAGCAGCTGGGTGGTCAGAACCCAACTACAAAAATGAAGGCCCAACCCTTCTGAAGTGCCATGGCTGCTGCCCCTTCTGCCTACCCTTTGGCCCAACCCTGGATAAAGGGTTTTAATGTTGTAATAGCCTCTACAAAATGTTTTTCTCCTACTGGTTAGCAGCTGGGTAGTTAGAACCCAACTACAAAAATGAAGGGCCAACCCATCCTGAAGTGCCAAGGCTGCCGCCTCTTCTGCCTACCCCTTGGCCCAAACCTGGATAAAGGGTTTTCATGTTGTAACAGCCTCTACAAAAAAATTTTCCTCCTACTGGTTAGCAGCTGGGTGGTCAGAACTCAACTACAAAAATGAAGGCCCAACCCTTCTGAAGTGCCATGGCTGCTGCCCCTTCTGCCTACCCTTTGGCCCAACCCTGGATAAAGGGTTTTCATGTTGTAACAGCCTCTACAAAATTTTTTTCTCCTACTGGTTAGCAGCTGGGTGGTTAGAACCCAACTACAAAAATGAAGGCCCAACCCGTTCTGAAGTGCCAATGCTGCCGCCTCTTCTGCTTACCCCTTGGCCCAACGCTGGATAAAGGGTTTTCATGTTGTAACAACCTCTACAAAAATTTTTTCTCCTACTGGTTAGCAGCTGGGTGGTTAGAACCCAACTACAAAAATGAAGGGCCAACCCGTTCTGAAGTGCCCATACTGCCGCCTCTTCTGCCTACCCCTTGGCCCAACCCTGGATAAAGGGTTTTCATGTTATAACAGCCTCTACAAAAAAATTTTTTCCTACTGGTTAGCAGCTGGGTGGTTAGAACCCAACTACAAAAATGAAGACCCAACCCGTTCTGAAGTGCCAAGGCTGCCGCCTCTTCTGCCTACCCCTTGGCCCAACCCTGGATAAAGGGTTTTAATGTTGTAACAGCCTCTACAAAAATGTTTTCTCCTACTGGTTGGCAGCTGGGTGGTTAGAACCCAACTACAAAAATGAAGGGCCAACCCGTCCTGAAGGGCCAAGGCTGCGCCACTTCTGCCTACCCCTTGGCCCAACCCTGGTAAAGGGTTTTCATGTTGTAACAGCCTCTACAAAATTTTTTGCTCCTACTGGTTAGCAGCTGGGTGGTTAGAACCCAACTACAAAAATGAAGGCCCAACCCGTACTGAAGTTCCAAGGCTGCGCCACTTCTGCCTACCCCTTGGCCCAACCCTTGCAACGGGTTTTCATGTTGTAACAGCCTCTGCAAATTTTTTTTCTCTTACTGGTTAGCTGCTGGGTGGTTAGAACCCAACTACAAAAATTAAGGCTCAACCCGTTCTGAAGTTCAAAGGCTGCAGGCTGGGTTTTCATGTTGTTACTCACTATAACTCAGCCTTCACAATTTTTTTGTTTTCCTACTAGTTGGTAGCTGGGCGGTTAAAGCACAACTACAAAAAAGAACATTCAACCCCTTTAAGCATTTCCTAGCACTCTGCAGCTGTTGGAAACATTGCCAGAGACTTGTATGAATTGCATTGTTTCCTGATGGGACTGTACACTGGACTGCTTGGGGCACGTTATAAAAAATCGCCTGAATGCAGCGTTTCACTAGAATATTCCATCATCTCCACCTGTTGTTGTATTTGCTCATAAAACAATCGCAACGTGTCCAGAAATATCACAAGATGCTTGAAAAATGCTCAGGAAATGCTACAGAGAATGCTTCTAAATGCCTGTTCAAAAATTCTGTATTTATGGAAAATTGAGAATCACAGCAGCTGCAAATGCCTTTGCAAACCAAGATCTTACCTTCTAAACGTAGCAGTGACATCATCACTGTGCTGTACATAGCCTGTGCAGAGAGCAGAGCTGTGGGAGGGGCCAAGCGGGCAGCACCCACTATAGAAAACTACAGGAGGGGGCGGAGACGAGACCAATCTACCTGCACAAGTTGAGAAAGCAGCAGTGACTGGTCTTTAGTACAGGAAGGCATAGAGAGGAAGCTTGCTGGGACCCGTCGCACTGCATGGAGTAAGCCTGCCGGAGTGAGTAATAAGGTAAATATTACACCTTAGTCCTTTAACCCAAGATCTAATGAGCATTCAACCCTTGCAGTTTCAGGAGGCCCCTTTTTTTTTTTTTAGCTTCAAGTGGTGTTTTATGACTCTTTCCTTAATTTGCAACAATATTATTTTAGGTCATATTGCCTTTAAGGAGCTGTCTGATCACCCTGGTTCCATTTCTAGTTACTACAGGGGTGCCGTCGGAGCACTTTTGGTGTACGACATCACCAAGCACCAGTCCTACGACAGCATAGAGCGCTGGCTGAAGGAGCTGTATGACCATGCAGATGCCAGTATCATTGTCATGTTGGTGGGCAACAAGAACGACCTGGCAGATGAAGCTCGCGAAGTGCCCTCCGAGGAAGCCAAGATGTATGCAGGTAACCACGAGTGGGCGCTACAACATCACTGGACTATACCATATGACTAAAGTTTAGGGACACCCCTCTAAATTACTGAGTACCCAGTAAAGGGTTCTCATAATACTACAGCATTTAAAGAAATTTTAAAAAATTGTTCTTGCCCAATCTTGTGGTGACAGTTTGGGGAAGGTCCTTTTCCTGTTCCACCATGATGGTGCTTCTGTGTACAAAGCCAGCTCCACAAAGACATGGTTTGACCAGTTTGGTGTGGAGAGACTCAAGTGGCCTACACAGAGCCCAGACATCAACCCTGCTGAACACCTTTGGGATGAGTTGAAATGGTGATGGTGATCCAGGTTTTCCTATTCAACATCTGATGTCATAAATGGTGGCCAGCTCCATAAAGACATGGTTGGACCAATATAAGTATAAGTATGGTATAGACCTCAACCCTACCTTTTGAATGAATTGTAACATTGATTGTGAACCAGGTCTTCTCATCCAACATCAGCCTCATAAATGGTGGCCAGCCTCAAAAAGACATGGAACTCAAATGTCCTGCACAAAGCCCTGACCTCAACCCTACTGAACATCATTAATTGAATTGGAACACTGATGGTGAGCCAGGTCTTCTACGCTAACATCAGTACTAGACCACATAAATGATGGCCAGTTTCATAAAGACATGGTTTTACCAGTTTGGTTTGGAGGAACTCAAGATGCCTGCACAGAACCCTGACCTTCAACTCTACTGAAATAGAACATTGAGTGTAAACCAGGTCTTCCCATCCAACATCAGTACCTGGCCTTACAAATGGTGGCCAGCTCCATAAAGACATGGTCTGACCAGTTTGGTGTGGAGGAACTCGAGTGTCCTGCACAGAACCCAACCTCAACTCTACTGAACATCTTGAATTGGAACACCTACGGTGAGCCAGGTGTTCTCATCCAACATCAGTACCTGACCTCACAGGTCTTCTTTTGGATGAATGGGCAATTGTGGAGAATCCTCCCAGAAAAGTAGAAGCATACTATCAAAGAGGGTCAACTCCATATTAATGCCCATGGGTTCGGAATGGTATGTCCAACAAGTTCATATAGGTGTGCTGCTCAGGTGTCCAGAAATTTTGGCCATATAGTGTATCTTGCCTAGTGTATTTCTGTCCTGTACCCTAATTTATACACATATGAGTTATATACATTATGGCTGTCATAAGGAAGTTCTCCAATCTGTCAACATGCCTCCTCTGTTAACTGCTGATCTGCAGCAGCTGAACATTTGCCTAATCACAAACTCGCCCACTTCCAAAATTACAGGCTGTTTTGCTATGTGCGTGTTTAACGCCAGCAGAGCATTGATCAATCAATGGGCAGGTCAGGAATCATTTTTTTATCTATTACAGTAATGTAGTTTTGGCTCTTATGTATTTTTTTATGCAGTTTGAGTTAAAGGCGAAATCCTCTTTAATTCTTTTTTTTTTACTTCTGTTAACAGACAGCAATGGACTGTTGTTCATAGAGACCTCTGCGCTTGATTCAACCAATGTGGAACTGGCTTTCGAAACAATCCTTAGAGGTGAGGGCAGTCAATGTGCTCCAGTCTATGACTTTGTCTAGGCTGAGATGATATCATCAGTCTACTACAGGCAAGAGGAAGTCTTTCATCCAGGGGTGGACTGACAACTCATGGGGCCCCCGGGCAATAGGGGATCATGGGGCCCCTGCGTCCTTGCCCAAACTCAAAAAAGCCTATGAAAAGGGTACCAGGGGCATCTCATGGGGCCCCCTACTGACCCCGGGCCCTCGGGCAGTGCCTGAGTTTTCAAATGGTCAGTCCGCCCCTGCTTTCATCAGTCTGGTACTGAAGAGGTTAAGTGCATGGTTCATGTACGAAATGTGTATTTTAGTATACTGTATGTGTGCAGAAGGGTTAATGTTCAACTGTACGCCATAAATTACAACCTCCAAGTTTAAATACATCATCTGCCTCCGCATTCCAAGAACGTATCCTATGAGGGATGTATTCAGGTATCCTCTGCATGAGTTCCACCACAAATATGTTTGTGCTATTTGTACTCCGACCAAAGGAACAGCACAGCGAGAGCTTTTCTTAGAATACCACTCCAGAGCCTGTGCTCGGTACTGAATACTGAAGTGGTCTTCTAAGAAAAGCTCGTGATGTGCCATCCATTAGGTCAAAGTACAAACGGCACAAACATAATTGTGGTGGAAGTCACGTAGTGGATAAGTGGACACATACCTTATAATACATCCTTGGTATAGGGAAGCAGGTAATGCATAAAACCTTGTGGGTAACACATTAGTATGCTTTTATATATAAAAGAATTGCATCGCTATTCATCCAATGAAACTGCTGCACATTTATATGTGAGAATGGGGCTAAATCAATTGTTCTCCTCTTATTTCTTCTACAAGTTGCAAGTTATTCATTAATAGAAAAAAATGGTTTAGGAAAATACCTCATTATGGCCTTTTTAGATGGAGCTGAGGGTTATAAAAAGTACAGACTTTCCTATGATCCTAAACTCCATCTAGTGACCTCCGATCCATCTAGTGGTCTAGCTTCATCTACAGCTCCCTATCGTGGTTTAGCTCCATCCTCCTTTCCATCTCATGGTCTACCTCCATCTCATGGTCTACCTCCATCCTCAACTTTATCTAGCGATGTAGCTCTATGCTCAGCTCCAGCTTGTGGTCTAGCTCCATCCTCAGATCCATCTTGTGGTCTAGCTCCATCCTCAGCTCCATTAGTGGTTTAGCGCCATCTTGTTGTCTAGCTTCTTCCTCAACTCCATCTAGTGGTCTAGCTCCATCTCGTAGTCTAGCTCCATCATTGGCTCCATTTAGTGGTCTAGCTCCATCCTCAACTCCATCTTGTGGCCTAGCTACATCCTCAGATCAATCTAGTGGTTTAGCTTCATCCTCAGATCCATCTAGTAGTCTAGCTCCATCCTCAGCTCCATTTAGTGATCTAGCTCCATCTTGTGGTCTAGCTTCTTCCTTAACTCCATCTATGGGTCTAGCTCCATCCTCATCTCCATCTTGTGGTCTAGCTCCATCATCGGCTCCATCTGGTGGTCTAACTCCATCCTCAGCTCCCTTTATTGGTCTAGCTCCATCCTCAACTCCATCTTTTGGTCTAGCTTCATCCTCAGCTCCATCTTGTGGTCTATTTCCATCTAGTGGTCTGGCTCTGTCCTCAGCTCCATCTCATGGTCTAGCTCCATCCTCAGCTCCATCTCATGGTCTAACTCCATCCTCAACTTCATCTAGTGGTCTAGCTCAATCCTCAGCTCCATCTAGTGTTCTATCACTATCCTCAGCTCCATCTTGCTATCTAGCTCCATCCTCAGCTCCACCTCATGGTCTAGCTCCATCTCATGGTCTAGCTCCATTCTCAGCTCCCTTTAGTGGTCTAACTTCATCCTCAGCTCCATCTCGTGGTCTAGTTCCATCCTTGACTGCATTTCATGGTCTAGCTTCATACTCAGCTCAAGTTAGTGTTCTTGCTCCATCCTCAGCTCCATCCTATGGTCTAGCTCCATCCTCAGCTCCATCCCATGGTCTGGCTCCATCCTCAGATCTATTTAGTGGTCTTGCTCCATCCTCAGCTCCATTTAATGGTCTAGCTCTATCCTTAGCTTCATCTCATGGTCTAGCTTCCTCTTAAGCTCCATTTAGTGGTCTAGATCCATCTTCAGCTCCATCTTGTGGTCTAGCTCCATCCTCAACTTCATCTAGTGGTATAGCTCAATCCTCAACTCCATCTAGTGGTATAGCTCCATCCTCATCTCCATCTACTGGCCATAATCAACCTTAGAGTTACTAAAATCTTAAGGCCTGACCAAATCAATCAGTATCCATTTAGGCAGACCTTTCACTACATAGTTGGTGATTCTAAATTATCTGATACAGTTAGATAATGTAATTATATTTCCTATTATCTTAAGCTTCATCTAGTGGTCTCAGATCCATCTAGTGATCTAATTCCATCCTCAGCTCCATTTAGTGGTCTGGCTCCTTTCTCAACTCCAACTAGAGGACTAGCTGCATCCTCAGCTCTTTCTCGTGGTCTAGCTCCATCCACAGCTCCTTCTTGTGGTCTAGCTCCATCCGCAGCTCCTTCTTGTGGTCTAGCTCCATCCGCAGCTCCTTCTCATCATCTAGCTCAATCCTCAGCTCTATCTCATGGTCTAGCTCCATCCTCAGCTCCATCTCATGGTCTAGTCCCATCATGTGGTCTAGCTCCATCCTCAGCTCCTTTTGTG
The DNA here is from genome assembly GCF_062004578.1 of Staurois parvus. Taxonomy (NCBI): domain Eukaryota; kingdom Metazoa; phylum Chordata; class Amphibia; order Anura; family Ranidae; genus Staurois; species Staurois parvus. Next base: position 816,926 of record NW_028318752.1, read on the forward strand.
GTCTAACTCAATCCTCAGCTCTATCTCGTTGTCTAGCTCTATCCTTAGCTCCGTCTCATGGTCTAGTCCCATCCTCAGATCCATCTACTGGTCATAATCAACCTTAGATTTACCATAATTATAAGACCTGACCTTAACTATCCAATCAATTTGTATCCAGTTAGGCAGACCTTGCACATCATAGTTGGTGATTCTAATTGAATTGGTACAGTTAGATTATAAAATGTGGCAAAGTTTAGACTTGTCTCTTCTTATGTTCTAGACATTCACAGGAGGGTTCTGAGGAACAAAGGTGAAACCCCAAAAGAGAACACAGTTGTCTTATCCAACCAACCCAATCAAGGTCAATCTGAAGGCCAAATAGCAGAAGATAGAAAATCCTGCTGTCGAAACGTCTGATTCCAGAATAATATGTTTGATCAAGATGTGTTGGATTTCAGGATCAACTCAAGAGCCAGTGGAGGACCACCAAATGAAGACCATCATGTCATGGTCAAGAAGAACATTTCTATGCCATCAACCTGCCAATGTTAATATCATGTATGGTGGTCTTATTGTTTTTTCTAATTATGACATCAACGTTGAATGGTTCACATGAAACCATCTTCAAGTTTATCATCTCTTCAACCAACAATGACCAGTGAAGTCTGCCAAGTAGAAACTGAGGCAACATTCTCCAACATCCCTGGAAGTATGGGCTCAGATTTCCAGATTGTCCCCCGAGACCACAGCCTCTATGACGTCCTTATAAAAATTTAGTGTTGATGGTTCCATGATTCACTGGCATTTAAAGGGCTGAAGGGTGTAAATAGTTATACTATGTGAAAAGTCTATGGAAACAATTCAAAAATGTGTTTTTAAAGATTCTCGTGTGTCTACGTAGGAAATTTGAAATCTGTTGGCTTATTATTCTGTTATTTGCCATTAAAATCTAGCTGAAGGCATTTTTTTTAGTTTTGAATAGAGTGAAGAGGGATTAGAACCCCTGTCAGGCTTTTATTTCTGTCTGTGTCCCCATTAGGGAGATTCACTCTATTAGTTCTGGTGACCATTATCCCTGGAATTGAAAGTGAAAGAAGATCCCAAATTTTGGGATGTCACCAGAACAGGAATAGAGTAGAAATCTTCTAACAAAGACACCAGTTCTGATGACTACCAGGGATTTCCCTAATTTCAGAGAACTTTCCTCTCACTTCCTGTTTTTGCAATGGGACAGGAAGTGTCCTGGTGACTGTTATCCACCAGAAGTGAAAGAGGATCCTAAATTTTGGGTTTTCATCAAAACAGGAATATCAATGGAAGCAAAAGAAGATCCCAAAGGGGAAATTCTTCCATTGCGGACACTAGTTTTGGTGACAATTAGGGATTTTCCTCACTTTGGAAGGATTTTCCCTCACTTCCTGTTGTGGCTATGGGACAGTAAGTGTCCTGGTGACTGTTATCCACCAGAAGTAAAAGAGGATCCTAAATTTTGGGTTTTCATCAAAACAGGAATATCAATGGAAGCAAAAGAAGATCCCAAAGGGGAAATTCTTCCATTGCGGACACTAGTTTTGGTGACAATTAGGGATTTTCCTCACTTTGGAAGGATTTTCCCTCACTTCCTGTTGTGGCTATGGGACAGTAAGTGTCCTGGTGACTGTTATCCACCAGAAGTGAAAGAGGATCCTAAATTTTGGGTTTTCACCAAAACAGGAATATCAATGGAAGTAAAGAAGATCCCAAAGGGGAAATTCTTCCATTGTGAGCAGTAGTTCTGGTGACATTTAGGGATTTCCCTCACTTTGGAAGGATTTTCTCTCACTTCCTGTTGTGGCTATGAGACAGTAAGTGTCCTGGTGACTGTTATCCACCAGAAGTAAAAGAGGATCCTAAATTTTGGGTTTTCACCAAAACAGGAATATCAATGGAAGTAAAGAAGATCCCAAAAGGGAAATTCTTCCATTGCGGACACTAGTTCTGGTGACAGTTAGGGATTTCCCTCACTTTGGAAGGATTTTCCCTCACTTCCTGTTGTGGTTGTGGGACTGGAAGTGTTGTAATGTCTGTTATCCACCAGAAGTGAAAGAAGATCCTAAATTTTGGTCACCAAGACAGGAATAGGGGAGAAATCTTCCAATGAGGACACTACTTTCAGTGACTACCAGGAATATCCATCATTTTGGAGGGATTTCCTCTCACTTCCTGTGTTGGCCATAGGACAGGAAGTGAGGTAAAATCTCCCCCTTGTAACCCTTCCCTACTTTACCCAACATGAAGTAAAAGCTTTGCCTTCAGTTCAACTTTAAGACTAGAGGCAGCTGGTGGTATTTTCTATGCCGGAATGTTATTAAAGAGGACCAGTCACCTTGGGACTCCAGCACGAATCTGAAGGTTAAGTCTTGATTTATTTGAACCATTCAGGCTTATCTATGCAACATATATAAATATTTTACTAAAGCTGGCCATACACCAGTAGAATTTTATTTGAAAATATTTGTTTTTGAAACGTTTGTTGTAAAGCACTGCTTATTATAAACAATTGCCATGTTTTCCCCCCATAAAATATTCATTTTGCTTTAAGTTTCATCCATTTTTTTACATCTCTCTGGACCGGCTTCCTGAAGGTCACAATGGTGGACCGTGTGTGTTGGCACCAGTAGGACACGTGACAACGCAGGACCACAACTGGGAGACAGTTGTCACTCTATACCAGGAAATGTCTAAGCAAAGACCTTCTTGGCAGGACCACCAGGCATTATTTTCTTGAAAGCTGCAGAAAAAAACTTTGAAGATTTCTGAAATGGCATGAACATGGTAAAGCTTAGTGATTACTTTTAAATCTACTTTGAGTATAGGACAGCGGTTCTCAACCTGGGGGTCGCGATCCCTTTGGGGGTCGAACGACACTTTCACAGGGGTCGCCTAAGACCATCGGAAAACACATATTTCCGATGGCCTTAGGAACCGAGACACCGCTCCTCTATCCGTCTCCAGGTGTGGGCGGGATGACATGCCGTCCCTGTCATCTGGACACACCCCCGGGATCAATCCTTCGCTGGTGATTGGCCGCCGGAACTGTAGCTCAGGAGAGGCACACAGGCGGCCAATCACCAGCGAGGAGGTGGAGCTTGGAGAGGAGGAGCCGAGCGGCACCGCCAAGATCGAGCGAGTGAAGAGGAGGAGAGCGGCCGGAGAAGGAAGACATCTGACCGGTAAGTGTCTGTACCATGGGAGAGGGAGGGAGCGAGCGAGAACAGGCTGGAGCAGGGGTCAGCAAGGTAAGTATCATTGGTGTCAGTGGGAGGAAGAGTACCCAAACATTGGTGTCACTAATACCAACGATGGGGCACTATTCCTCCCCCCACTGACACCAACGATGGGGCACTATTCCTCCCCCCACTGACACCAACAATGGGGCACTATTCCTCCCACTGACACCAACGATGGGGCACTATTCCTCCCACTGATACCAACGATGAGGCACTATTCCCCCCACTGACACCAACGATGGGGCACTATTCCTCCCACTGATACCAACGATGGGGCACTATTCCCCCCACTGACACCAACGATGGGGCACTATTCCTCCCACTGACACCTATGATGGGGCACTATTCCTCCCACTGACACCAATGATGGGGCACTATTCCTCCCACTGACACCAATGATGGGGAACTATTCCTCCCACTGACACCAATGATGGGGAACTATTCCTCCCACTGACACCAATGATGGGGCACTATTCCTCCCACTGACACCAGTGTTGGGGCACTATTCCTCCCACTGACACCAGTGTTGGGGCACTATTCCTCCCACTGATACCAATGATGGGGCACTATTCCTCCCACTGACACCAGTGTTGGGGCACTATTCCTCCCACTGATACCAGTGATGGGACACTATTCCTCCCACTGATACCAATGATGGGGCACTATTCCTCCCACTGACACCAGTGTTGGGGCACTATTCCTCCCACTGATACCAATGATGGGGCACTATTCCTCCCACTGACACCAGTGTTGGGGCACTATTCCTCCCACTGATACCAGTGATGGGACACTATTCCTCCCACTGACACCAGTGATGGGACACTATTTCTCCCACTGACACCAGTGATGGGGCACTATTCCTCCCATTGACACCAATGATGGGGCACTATTCCCCCCATTGACACCAATGATGGGGCACTATTCCCCCCACTGACACCAATGATGGGGCACTATTCCCCCCACTGACACCAATGATGGGGCACTATTCCCCCCACTGACACCTATGATGGGGCACTATTCCTCCCACTGACACCAATGATGGGGTACTATTCCTCCCACTGACACCAATGATGGGGCACTATTCCTCCCACTGACACCAATGATGGGGCACTATTCCTCCCACTGACACCAATGATGGGGCACTATTCCCCCCACTGACACCTATGATGGGGCACTATTCCTCCCACTGACACCAATGATGGGGCACTATTCCCCCCACTGACACCTATGATAGGGCACTATTCCTCCCACTGACACCAATGATGGGGTACTATTCCTCCCACTGACACCAATGACGTGGCACTACTCCTCCCACTGCAAAATTACAGTTATGAAGTAGCAACGAAAATAATTTTATGGTTGGGGGTCACCACAACATGAGGAACTGTATTAAGGGGTCGCGGCATTAGAAAGGTTGAGAACCACTGGTATAGGAGATACTGTTAACCCCGCCCCCAGCCTGCCCACTTTAAGGTGGGTGTGTCCACATGATGCCCACTTTATATGGAGTGGTTCTGCCTAGACACCCGCCTCTAAATATGTAGGAACTGCCTATCACACTAATTTTATCGGTTGGTCCAAGCCAAGACCTGCCTCCTAATATGCAAGAATTGCCCATCACACCCACTTTATTGATTGGTCCAGTTCAGACATCGCCTCTACATATGCAGGAATCACCCATCACATGCATTTTATTGGCTGGTCCACCTCAGACTCTGCCTCTAAATATGATTGAACCACCCATCACATGCACTTTATTGGTTGGTCCACCTCAGACTCTGCCTCTAAATATGCAGGAACCACCCATCCCACTCACTTCATTGGTTGGTCCAGCCCAGACCGTTCCTTTAAATATGCAGGAACCACCCATCACATGCACTTCATTGGTTGGTCCACCTCAGACTCTGCCTCTAAATATGCAGGAACCACCCATCCCACTCACTTCATTGGTTGGTCCAGCCCAGACCGTTCCTTTAAATATGCAGGAACCACCCATCACAGGCACTTTATTGGTTGGTCCACCTCAGGCTCTGCCTCTAAATATGCAGGAACCACCCATCCCACTCACTTCATTGGTTGGTCCAGCCCAGACCCTTCCTTTAAATATGCAGGAACCACCCATCACATGAACTTTATTGGTTGGTCCACCTCAGACTCCACCTTAAAATATGCAGGAACCACCCAACCCACTCCCTGTATTGGTTGGTCCAGCCCAGACTCTGCCTCTAAATATGCAGGAACAGGGGCGGACTGACCATTTGGAAACTCGGGCACTGCCTGAGGGCCTGGGGTCAGTAGGGGGCCCCATGAGATGCCCCTGGTACATTTTTCATAAGCTTTTTTGAGTTTGGGCAAGGACACAGGGGCCCCATGATCCCCTATTGCCCGGGGGACCCATGAGTTGTCAGTCTGCCCCTGTGCAAGAACCACCCATCACATGCCATTAATTGGTTGGTCCAGCCCAGACCCCACCTCTAAATATGCAGGAACCACCCATCACACCCACTTTATTTGTTGGTCTAGGTCAGACACCCACCTCTAAATATGCAGGAACCACCCATCACACCCACTTTATTGGTTGGTCCAGCACAGATCATGCCTCCAAATACGCAGGAACCACCCATCACACCCGCCTTATTGGTTGGTCCAGCCCCAACCCCACCTCTAAATTTGCAAAAATCACCCATCCCACTCATTTTATTGGTTGGTCCAGCCCCAAGAGCACCTTTTTAATATGCAGTAACCTGCAGGATTCACCCATCACGCACTCTCTATTGCTTGGTCCAGCCCAGACCCTACCACTATAAATGCAAGAACTGCCCATCACGCCCATTTTATTGTTTGGTCTTAGCCCCAGAGGCCTTTGAATATGTAGGGATTGACTACTCGCTGCCCCAGTGGCTGAAATGAATGAATTTTTTGAGTTAGTGCTCATGTGCAGGAACTCAGGTAAGGTTGATGCTGTGATACTGGGACATGGCCTGGGACACACCAGCAGCAGGACAGAGAGCCAAAGTCCTCTTATCTCATGATGAATCCTATAGACATCTGGTGGCAGAATTAAAGGATTGTCTTGGAAGACTGAGGACATCTAGTGGCAGCATTGAATTATTGCCCTGGAAGACTGAGGACATCTAGTGGCAGAACTGAATTATTGCCCTGGAAGACTGAGGACATCTAGTGGCAGAACTGAATTATTGCCCTGGAAGATTGAGGACATCTAGTGGACGCATTGAATTATTGCCCTGGAAGACTGAGGACATCTAGTGGCAGAACTGAATTATTGCCCTGGAAGACTGAGGACATCTAGTGGCAGCACTGAATTATTGCCCTGGAAGAATGAGGACATCTAGTGGCAGAAATTAATTATTGCCCTGGAAGACTGTGGACATCTAGTGGCAGAACTGAATTATTGCCCGAGAAGACTGAGGACATCTAGTGGCAGAATTGAATTATTGCCCTGGAAGAATGAGGACATCTAGTGGACGCATTGAATTATTGCCCTGGAAGACTGAGGACATCTAGTGGCAGAACTGAATTATTGCCCTGGAAGACTGAGGACATCTAGTGGCAGCACTGAATTATTGCCCTGGAAGAATGAGGACATCTAGTGGCAGAAATTAATTATTGCCCTGGAAGACTGTGGACATCTAGTGGCAGAACTGAATTATTGCCCGAGAAGACTGAGGACATCTAGTGGCAGAATTGAATTATTGCCCTGGAAGACTGAGGACATCTAGTGGCAGAACTGAATTATTGCCCAGGAAGACTGAGGACATCTAGTGGCAGAATTTAATTATTGCCCCGGAAGACTGAGGACATTTAGTGGCACAACTGAATTATTGCCCAGGAAGACTGAGGACATCTAGTGGCAGAATTTAATTATTGCCCCGGAAGACTGAGGACATCTAGTGGCAGAACTGAATTATTGCCCAGGCAGACTGAGGACATCTAGTGGCAGAATTTAATTATTGCCCCGGAAGACTGAGGACATCTAGTGGCACAACTGAATTATTGCCCTGGAAGACTGAGGACATCTAGTGGCAGAATTTAATTATTGCCCCGGAAGACTGAGGACATCTAGTGGCAGAACTGAATTATTGCCCTGGAAGACTGAGGACATCTAGTGGCAGAATGCAATTATTGCCCGGAAGACTGAGGACATCTAGTAGCAGAAAGTAATTATTGCCCCGGAAGACTGAGGACATCTAGTGGCAGAACTGAATTATTGCCCGGGAAGACTGAGGACATCTAGTGGCAGAAATGAAATATTGCCCGGGAAGACTGAGAACATCTAGTGGCAGAACTGAATTATTGCCCTGGAAGACTGTGGACATCTAGTGGCAGAACTGAATTATTTCCTTGGAATACTGAGGACATCTAGTGGCAGCATTGAATTATTGCCCTGGAAGACTGAGGACATCTAGTGGCAGAACTGAATTATTGCCCTGGAAGAATGAGGACATCTAGTGGCAGAAATTAATTATTGCCCTGGAAGACTGAGGACATCTAGTGGCAGAACTGAATTATTGCCCTGGAAGACTGAGGACATCTAGTGGCAGAAATGAAATATTGCCCGGGAAGACTGAGGACATCTAGTGGCAGAACTGAATTATTGCCCTGGAAGACTGTGGACATCTAGTGGCAGAACTGAATTATTTCCTTGGAATACTGAGGACATCTAGTGGCAGAATTGAATTATTGCCCTGGAAGAATGAGGACATCTAGTGGACGCATTGAATTATTGCCCTGGAAGACTGAGGACATCTAGTGGCAGAACTGAATTATTGCCCTGGAAGACTGAGGACATCTAGTGGCAGCACTGAATTATTGCCCTGGAAGAATGAGGACATCTAGTGGCAGAAATTAATTATTGCCCTGGAAGACTGTGGACATCTAGTGGCAGAACTGAATTATTGCCCGAGAAGACTGAGGACATCTAGTGGCAGAATTGAATTATTGCCCTGGAAGACTGAGGACATCTAGTGGCAGAACTGAATTATTGCCCAGGAAGACTGAGGACATCTAGTGGCAGAATTTAATTATTGCCCCGGAAGACTGAGGACATTTAGTGGCACAACTGAATTATTGCCCAGGAAGACTGAGGACATCTAGTGGCAGAATTTAATTATTGCCCCGGAAGACTGAGGACATCTAGTGGCAGAACTGAATTATTGCCCAGGCAGACTGAGGACATCTAGTGGCAGAATTTAATTATTGCCCCGGAAGACTGAGGACATCTAGTGGCACAACTGAATTATTGCCCTGGAAGACTGAGGACATCTAGTGGCAGAATTTAATTATTGCCCCGGAAGACTGAGGACATCTAGTGGCACAACTGAATTATTGCCCTGGAAGACTGAGGACATCTAGTGGCAGAATGCAATTATTGCCCGGAAGACTGAGGACATCTAGTAGCAGAAAGTAATTATTGCCCCGGAAGACTGAGGACATCTAGTGGCAGAACTGAATTATTGCCCGGGAAGACTGAGGACATCTAGTGGCAGAAATTAAATATTGCCCGGGAAGACTGAGGACATCTAGTGGCAGAACTGAATTATTGCCCTGGAAGACTGTGGACATCTAGTGGCAGAACTGAATTATTTCCTTGGAATACTGAGGACATCTAGTGGCAGCATTGAATTATTGCCCTGGAAGACTGAGGACATCTAGTGGCAGAACTGAATTATTGCCCTGGAAGAATGAGGACATCTAGTGGCAGAAATTAATTATTGCCCTGGAAGACTGAGGACATCTAGTGGCAGCACTGAATTATTGTCCTGGAAGAATGAGGACATCTAGTGGCAGAAATTAATTATTGCCCTGGAAAACTGTGGACATCTAGTGGCAGAACTAAATTATTGCCCGAGAAGACTGAGGACATCTAGTGGCAGAATTGAATTATTGCCCTGGAAGAATGAGGACATCTAGTGGATGCATTGAATTATTGCCCTGGAAGACTGAGGACATCTAGTGGCAGCACTGAATTATTGCCCTGGAAGAATGAGGACATCTAGTGGCAGAAATTAATTATTGCCCTGGAAGACTGTGGACATCTAGTGGCAGAACTGAATTATTGCCCGAGAAGACTGAGGACATCTAGTGGCAGAATTGAATTATTGCCCTGGAAGACTGAGGACATCTAGTGGCAGAATTGAATTATTGCCTTGGAAGACTGAGGACATCTAGTGGCAGAATTTAATTATTGCCCCGGAAGACTGAGGACATTTAGTGGCACAACTGAATTATTGCCCAGGAAGACTGAGGACATCTAGTGGCAGAACTGAATTATTGCCCAGGAAGACTGAGGACATCTAGTGGCAGAATTTAATTATTGCCCCGGAAGACTGAGGACATCTAGTGGCACAACTGAATTATTGCCCCGGAAGACTGAGGACATCTAGTGGCAGAACTGAATTATTGCCCTGGAAGACTGAGGACATCTAGTGGCAGAATGCAATTATTGCCCGGAAGACTGAGGACATCTAGTAGCAGAAATGAATTATTGCCCCGGAAGACTGAGGACATCTAGTGGCAGAACTGAATTATTGCCCCGGAAGACTGAGGACATCTAGTGGCAGAAATGAAATATTGCCCGGGAAGACTGAGGACATCTAGTGGCAGAACAGAATTATTGCCCTGGAAGACTGAGGACATCTAGTGGCAGAAATGAAATATTGCCCCGGAGGACTGAGAACATCTAGTGTCAGAAATGAATTATTGCCCCGGATGACTGAGGACATCTAGTGGCAGAACTGAATTATTGCCCGAGAAGACTGAGGACATCTAGTGGCAGAAATGAATTATTGCCTCGGAAGACTGAGGACATCTAGTGGCAGAACTGAATTATTGCCCGGGAAGACTGAGGACATCTAGTGGCAGAAATGAAATATTGCCCCGGAGGACTGAGAACATCTAGTGTCAGAAATGAATTATTGCCCCGGATGACTGAGGACATCTAGTGGCAGAACAGAATTATTGCCCGAGAAGACTGAGGACATCTAGTGGCAGAAATGAATTATTGCCTCGGAAGACTGAGGACATCTAGTGGCAGAACTGAATTATTGCCCTAGAAGACTGAGGACATCTAGTGGCAGAAATGAAATATTGCCCCAGAGGACTGAGAACATCTAGTGTCAGAAATGAATTATTGCCCCGGATGACTGAGGACATCTAGTGGCAGAACTGAATTATTGCCCGAGAAGACTAAGGACATCTAGTGGCAGAACTGAATTATTGCCCTGGAAGACTGAGGACATCTAGTTGCAGAAATGAAATATTGCCCCGGAGGACTGAGGACATCTAGTGGCAGAACTGAATTATTGCCCAGGAAGACTGAGGACATCTAGTGGCAGAATTTAATTATTGCCCCGGAAGACTGAGGACATCTAGTGGCACAACTGAATTATTGCCTTGGAAGACTGAGGACATCTAGTGGCAGAATTTAATTATTGCCCCGGAAGACTGAGGACATCTAGTGGCAGAACTGAATTATTGCCCTGGAAGACTGAGGACATCTAGTGGCAGAATGCAATTATTGCCCGGAAGACTGAGGACATCTAGTAGCAGAAATGAATTATTGCCCCAGAAGACTGAGGACATCTAGTGGCAGAAATGAATTATTGCCCTGGAAGACTGAGGACATCTAGTGGCAGAACTGAATTATTGCCCGGGAAGACTGAGGACATCTAGTGGCAGAAATGAAATATTGCCCCGGAGGACTGAGAACATCTAGTGTCAGAAATGAATTATTGCCCCGGATGACTGAGGACATCTAGTGGCAGAACTGAATTATTGCCCGAGAAGACTGAGGACATCTAGTGGCAGAAATGAATTATTGCCTCGGAAGACTGAGGGCATCTAGTGGCAGAACTGAATTATTGCATGGGAAGACTGAGGACATCTAGTGGCAGAACTGAATTATTGCCCGGGAAGACTGAGGACATCTAGTTGCAGAAATGAAATATTGCCCCGGAGGACTGAGGACATCTAGTGGCAGAACTGAATTATTGCCCCGGAGGACTGAGGACATCTAGTGGCAGAATTGAATTATTGCCCGGGAAGACTGAGGACATCTAGTTGCAGAAATGAAATATTGCCCCGGAGGACTGAGGACATCTAGTGGCAGAACTGAATTATTGCCCCGGAGGACTGAGGACATCTAGTGGCAGAATTGAATTATTGTCTCGGAAGACTGAGGACATCTAGTGGCAGAATTGAATTATTGTCTCGGAAGACTGAGGGCATCTAATGGCAGCATCGAATTATTGCATGGGACAGTGCAATATCGCAGTGACATTACTCTAGTAGGTCAGCAGACAGCCGGAGAATGGCGCCCAGAGATCCAGTAACCAAATTAATGTAGCGCACCTCCATAGGAGCCGCTGATGATAACCGATTTGTTCCCCAAATTTAGTGCAAACACAGCCAGGCACACAGCCTTTCTTTCTCTCTGGCTCAGCAATAGTCTACGGAGTGTGTTGTGTTGCAGATCGAACTTGGATGGGATGAGGGGAACATGGGTTACTTCTCTTTCTACTGATCATTATTGTGTCACAGAGCAGATGAAGTAACTAGGATAGGGTTCCCAAAGAAATCACCACTGGCTGAGTATTGACTGGGGCCTTTTTGGAGAACAGGGAATTGCCACACAGTCACTAGGGCTCAGAATTTAAGTCAGTACTCACAATGCCACGGGATCATCAGTTACCACTTTCCAATATCCACCAGGCTTTTTTCAATGAAGGAGAAACTAAATTCACAGTACCAGAGAACAGCTGGACCCCCTCTCCCAACGTTCACCGAGCGCTCTTTCGGGAGCTCTCCAGACTGAAATTTCAGACCTCATACTATTTATGGGCTCCCCGGCCACCTACTAGGCGTACCTCCCTAGGAATTATCTGGGTTCCCATAAATATTCAGACTGCTCTTCTGCCTTTCCTCCCACTGTGATTCCAGAACCCTCTAAAAAGCAGCGGGAAGTAATCAGACCAGCAGCCCGTGAAACACAGAGCAGGCTAAAGTAATCAAGCTCTGCTCCACTGGCTATAGAGGAGCCAAAGTAAATGTATCTAGCACCCTAAACCTTAACTAGGAGGGTGCGACATTAAAAATTCAGCATCTTTGGGAAAAAGTCAGAAAGTTCTTGGGAAGGCCCATCACACAGGTATGGGAGTTACAACATCTCAGAGAAGGAGGACGAGGCTTCCTAAAAGATGGCACCATCGGCTGTGGGGAGACAAAACACAGATCCCCAGAACAAGCTGCTTGGGAAGTAGGAGGTCAGGACTCTGTGCAGGCCAGTCAAGTTCCTCCACTCCAACCTGGCTCCTCCATGTCTTTATGGACCTTGCTTTGTGCACTGGTGCGCAGTCATGTTGGAACAGGAAAGGGCCATCCCCAAACTCTTCCCACAAAGTTGGCAGCATGAAATTGTCCAAAATGTCTATCTATGCTAACGCCTTCAGAGTTCCCTTCATTGGAACTAGGGGGCCAAGCCCAACCCCTGAAAAACAACCCCACACCATAATCCCCCCTCCACCAAAATTTACACTTGGCACAATGCAGTCAGGCAAGTACCGTTCTCCTGGCAACCGCCAAACCCAGATCCATCCATCGGATTACCAGACAGAGAAGCATGATTGGTCACTCCAGAGAACACATCTCCACTGCTCTAGAGTCCAGTGGTGGCGTGCTTTACACCACGGCATCCGGCGCTTTGCATTGCACTTGGTGATGGAAGGCTTGGATGCAGCTGCTCGGCCATGGAAACCCATTCCATGAAGCTCTCTGCGCACTGTTGTTGGGCTCATCTGAAGGCCACATCAAGTTTGGAGGTCTTTAGCTATTGACTCTGCAGACAGTTGGTGACTTCTGCGCACTTCAGCATGCGCTGACCCCGCCCTGTCATGTGACGTGGCCTACCACTTGGTGGCTGAGTGGCTGTTGTTCCCAGTTGCTTCCACTTTGTTATAATCCCACTAACAGCTGAGCGTGGAATATTTAGTAGCCAGGAAATGTCACGGATGGACTTATTGCCCAGGTGACCACCTATCACGGGACCACGCTTGGAGTCACTGAGCTCCTGAGAGCGACCCATTCTTTCACCAATGTTTGTAGAAGCAGTCTGCATGTCTAGGGGCTTGATTGTATACACCTGTCTCCATGGAGGGGATTGGAACACCTGAATCACATGATTGGGGTGTGTGTGTGTGCGTGTTCAGTTTTTTGCCATCTGTGTCCCACTGGGGAGACTTCACTTCCTGTCCCATAGCCAAAATGGGAAGTGAGGGAAATCCTTGGTGGTCACCAGAACTAGTGTCCCCCTTGGAAGATGTCTTCTCTATTCCTGTGCTGTTGCATTCAATGTTCCAACTCACCCCAAAGGCATTGAGTAGGGTTGCAGTTAGGGCTCTGTACAAGTCACTCAAATTCCTCCACACCAAATTGGTCAAACCATGTCTTTATGGAGCCAGGCAATATTTATGGGGTCAGGTACTGATGCTGGATGAGATCTGACTTGCAATCAGTGTTCAAATTCACCCCAAAGGTGTCCAGTAGGGTTGAGGGTAGGGTTGAGGGCAGGGTTCCATACAGAACATGAGTTCCTCCACTCTTATGGTGGATTTTTTTGTGTTAATTTCAGACACTCACATTGCATTGCAGGTTTTTTGTTTTTGTTTTTTTTTCCCCATGAATTTAGCCCTATGTAGGCATAACTCGGGCAATGTTGGGTTAACTGCAATGTTCTGCGAGGACAGAGGAATGTCCGCTCACATGGATTTGCAAGGTACAGCCACAAGGCAAAGAAAGGCACTCCCCAGCTCCGCCCGCAGCAGGCACCATCTCACCTTACAACACGTGGAGCTGCACACAGATCTGAAGGCCGAGACAAGCCATTGTTCCTTTGTCTGCTGTTCTCACCTTTCCTCTTGTGTAACCCCAATGTGCTCCATAGATCTGCATAATCGCAGCTGTTATATTCACAATATCTCTCCTGCGCAAACAGTCCTTGGCTTGTTTCCTTGATTCTCACCTGACACTCCCATTCTTGAAGACTTCAAATACTGATAACGAAGACTTTTCTCCTCTTGAAAAACCTGACTATTCATTAAAAAAAAAAAAAACACAGGGGAAAAAAAAACCACACCAACCCCCCCCCCCCCCCAAAAAAAAGCCAAAAAAACAAACTCAAAATAAACCAACAAACCCCCAACAAAAAAAACAAAACACCACAAAAACAAAACCCAAAACCCCTCTCCCCCCAAAAAGAAACCCCAAAATAAACCAACAAACCCAAAAAAAAACCTTAACAAAAACAAACCAAACCCCCCCCCCCCCCAAAAAAAAGCCAACAACCCCCCCCCCCAACAAAAAAAACAAACATAAGAAAACCCAAAACCCCTCCCCCCCAAAAAAAACCCCAAAATAAACCAACAAACCCAAAAAGAACCCCAACAAACAATAACAAACCAAAAAAGCCCCAACCCCCCCCAACAAAAAAAACAAACCAAAGAAAACCCAAAACCCCCCCCCCCCTCAAAAAAAAGCCAAAAAAAAAACCAAACCCAAAATAAACCAACAAACCCAAAAAAACCCCAACAAACAAAAACAAACCAAAAAACCCCAAACCCCCCCACCCCCCAAAAAAAAAACCAACAAAAAAACAAACAAAAACAAACCAAAGAAACCCCCCCCCCCCAAAAAAAAACCCAACAAAAAAACAAACAAAAACAAACCAAAGAACCCCCCCCCCAAAAAAAAACCCCAATAAACCCCCAACAAAAAAATAAACAAAACAAAAACAAAACCAAAGAAAGCCCCAAACCCCCCCCAAAAAATCCCCAAAATAAACCAACAAATCCAAAATAAACCCCAACAAACAAAAACAAACCAAAAAAGACCCAAACACCCCCCCAAAAAACTCAACAAACCCAAACACTGATGGGCACTGAAAGGCAGCTCAGATGGCCACTGATATGTGGCATTGATGTGGCACTGGACACTTACAGGTGGCACTGCTGGGGCCACACTGATCATCAGGGCACACTGTACATGTCCCCTCCGCGGAAAGCCGATTACCGGCTCTCCTCTGTCAGTGTGACGGCTCGAGAGGAGAGAAATGCCGATAACCGGCATTTCCCGGTTTACATGTGATCAGCTGTGATTGGACACAGCTGATCACATGACCGAGCAGACATCTCCGGCTCTTTCCGTGATCGGTGATCCGCTGTGTCTGAGGGACACAGCGCACTGCCGATCACTGCGCGCTCCGAGCCGCGCATGCGCAGTGAGAATGGGAGGACGTCATATGACGTCCTATCAGAACGAGAGAACCGCCTTGCATCTGTCATTGGACTATATGGTGGGCAGGAGGTGGTTAAAGAAAAGAATCCAGTCCCTCCTGTCACACATGGTGGGGGGTCACTGATGTTCTGGGGTTGCTTTGCTGCTTCAGGCACTGGATGTCTTGACCGTGTGCATGGCATTACGAAGTCTGAAGACCACCAAAGAATGCTGGGGGTGCAATGTAGGGCCCGGTGTCAGAAAGTTGGGTTTCCGTCAGAGGTCATGGGTCTTCCAGCAGGACAATGACCCAAAGCTCCCAGAAATGGTTTCAGAAAAAGTGCTGGAGAGGACTGAACTGGCCAACAATGTATCCAGATCTCCATCTCATAGAGCTTCCATGGAAAGATCTCAAACCATCAGTTGGGAAAAGGAACCCTTCCAATCTGAGAGACCTGGAGCAGTTGGTGAAAGAAGAGCGATCCAAAATTCCAGTAGAGAGGTGGAAGAAACTCATTGACGGTAACAGGAAGCCATTGTGTTCAGTTATTTATTCCAGGGGGTGTGCTACCAAATATTACATGGAGGTTGCCAATTTTGTCCAGCCCATTTTTGGGGGGTTTTGTGTGGAATGCGTCAGATTTGGCTTTTTGTGTCCTACCGATAGAAACCAAAGAAATAGACAAGAGAATGCGAAACATTTGTAATTGCAACAATTTTCTGGGTGAAGTGGTGCGTGATCTGACAAATTCAGGCGGGACAATATTGGCCATGACTGTATTTTATATATGGCTGCCCAATGGCAGAAGAGGAGAGTGGCACCTTAAAAAAAATGGCGGTGGGGAACAGAGGTACCTGTGAGCTTGCACCAATCATTGCTGGAGAATGGCACACTGGGAAGCAAGCGTACCCTACTGTACCAGTATATACTTGGCCCTTATGTCAGGAGTCCACCAGCGTAGTGGACATTAGTTTCCCTAGAATATTCCGGTATGGGGTATAAAGCAGCCATTCCCAACCAGGATTCCTTTGAACCCTAAAGGTTCCTCAAGCTGTGGCCACTTGACTTCTCATCTGATGGTACTTACACACTTCAGGGTCCAGTGCCACTTAGAGCCAGCAGCAAGTTTGTAGCCATCTGTAAGGGTTGCAGGGTCTTCCTACGGACCACCAATGGGACATTCCTTCCCACCCCCACTGAACTGGTTTTAGCAAGGGTTCCCCAAGACCTGGAAATTTTAGGGGACCCCCTGGGGTAAAAAGTAGCTATGCCCCAAAATGAAAAAAATTCTGTACCGAAACTTCAGGATGCATTTGGCCAAAAAAAAAAGGACAATTAAAAAAAAGAAAAAAAAAAAGTATATTTTTTTTATATATTATATTAATTTTATATTCAACGTTTTAATTAATCCAAATGTAAAATTAATATGAATTTATTTTCAGAACCTTTGGCCAATAGGCTGCTTTCACACTGAGCAATTTGTGAAGCGCTTTTGCGTCCAAAACGCAAGAAGGAAAAAAAAAAAAAAAAAAAAAAAAAAAAAAAAAAAGCATCCCTTTAAATTCAATGTATGTCTTTACAATGGTCTGTTGCATTTTTCTTGACAAGTTAAAAAACCTGCTTGCGGCATTTTTGGTGTATACAGGAGTACCTTGGTTTACGAATTTAACTGCGTTCTGCGGGACTGTTCGTGCTGCGAAAAATTCGCAAACCGAAACGCAGTTTCCCATAGGAATGCATTGAAAACCAATTAATCCGCTCCGGAGGTCAGAGAAAACTTTGACTTTTTTTTTCTCTGACCTCCAGAGCAGATTAATTGGTTTTCAATTTTTTTTTTTTTTTTAATCATGTCCCTTTATGCCTTTTAAAAGTGTACTTCATAAAGAGGTTTGAACAGATAAAAAAAAAAAAAAGTCAAAAAGTTTTAATCTGTTCAAACCTCTTTATGAAGTACACTTTTAAAAGGCATAAAAGGGACATGATAAAAAAAAAATTTTTGACTTTTTTTTTTTTTTTTTTCTGACCTCCGGAGCAGATTAATTGGTTTTCAATGCATTTGCAATTTTTTTTTTTTTTTTTTTAATCATGTCCTTTTATGCCTTTTAAAAGTGTACTTAAAAAAAAAAAAAGTCAAAAAGTTTTATCTGTTCAAACCTCTTTATGAAGTACACTTTTAAAAGGCATAAAGGGACATGATTAAAAAAAAAAAAAAAAAAAAAAATTGAAAACCAATTAATCTGCTCCGGGAGGTCAGAAAAAAAAAAAAAAAAAAAAAAAAAAAAAAAAAAAGTCAAAAATTTTTCTCTGACCTCCAGAACGGATTAATTGGTTTTCAATGCATTTGCAAAAAATTTTTTTATTTTTTTTTTTTAATGTCCCTTTTATGCCTTTTTAAAAGTGCACTTCAGAAAGAGGTTTGAACAGATAAAAGTTTGACTTTTTTTTTTTATGAAGTGCACTTTTAAAAAGGCATAAAAAAGGGACATTAAAAAAAAAAAATAAATAAAAATTTGCAAATGCATTGAAAACCAAATTAATCCGTTCTGGAGGTCAGAAAAAAAGGCAAACAAGTTATGTTCAAAACACTTTATAAAGTACACTTTAAAAGCATAGTACTGTACAGAGACCTGGTTAAAAAAAAAAAAAAAAAAAATTTGTAAATGCATTGAAAACTAATGAAACCGCTCGTATTGCGAAAAAAATTTGTAAACTGGGCCATTATTTTCATTCGTAAACCAAAAATTACATTAACTGAGGTGTTCGTAAACTGAGGTACACCTGTATTTGGTAGAAAAAAAAAAAAACCCACTCGCCTCCCCATTGAGGCCTGGTTCACACCAATGTGTTTTTTAGGGCTTTTTACAGAAACACATATGCTTTTTTGCTGCGTTTTAAAAAAAGAACTTTTTTTTTTTTTTTTTTAAACACAAAACCTTGCATTTTTGGTTCAACAGACCTCAATGGAGAAGCTGCAGAAAACACATGTAGTGCGGTTTTGAAGCGTTTTTAAAATTTGCCCAGCAATAAGTCTGCCAAAAGAAATAATTAAAAAAGCAAAAAAAAACCCACATCAAAAACACAATGCACTGGGGGGGAGATTGAGGGGTGGGGGACGGTAATCGATAAAATGGGTATTGTATTCTTATGGAGGGGTTAAGTTTGTTTGTCAATATATTGAGTAAAGAGATGAGAAGAAAGGAGGGAAAAGGGTAAAATAAATATGCTATCAGAGGAATATGATGGATTTTTTTTTTATATATGAAAATTCATAGATATCAGTGAGATTGTGCTGATGCTTCCTCAAACAAAAAAGAAAAAAAAACGAAGGGAAAAAAACCCAAAACCCCCCAAAAAAACGAAAAACCTACCAAAAAACAGAAGGAAAACCCCCGAAAAAAAACAAAAACCACCCCCCCCAAAAAAAAAAAAAAACAAAAACGAAAAAAACAAAACAAAAAACAATGTACTATAAAAACAGACAAAAAACACAGGCTGCATTGGTGTGAACCAGGGCTGAAATGCATTGAAAACAGCAAAAACATGTAAAAACGCCGACATGTTGTGTTTTTGATGCGTTTGAGTCACATGACCTATGAAAGACTCATCCTAGGATTTTTCTGCTGATTTGATACCAATAAAAATCCATTGTAATAGAAAGACTTAACCAAAACATGGTAAAAATTGCACGTTTATCGCCAGCCATTACCAGCACCTGCTTTCCCCCTCCCCCCAATCAGCAAAATGCCGATAACCCCCATTTTCGCCCGATACAATTCGGCCTCCGATATCGGTGCGTCCCTAGAAAAGGGTTGAGAAAGGCTGGTAATAAAGGGTCCATTTAGTGGGAAAAATGAAGGGGCGTACTATACAGGTAATAAAATGCGGTCTACCAATTGCTGCAACACAAAGTAAATAATAATATTAAATATAAATAATAATATTAAATATAAATATAAAATATAAATAATAAAATATAAATAATAATAAATATAAATAATAATAATAAATAATAATAATAATAATAATTATAAATAATAATAATAATAAATATAAATAATAATAATAATTATAAATAATAATTATAAATAATAAATATAAATAATAATAAATATAAACATAAAATATAAATATAAAAAATAAATATAAAATATAAATAATAATAAATATAAATAACATAAAATATAAATATAAAAAATAAATAATATAAAAAATAAATAATATAAAATATAAATAATAATAAATATAAATAATAAAGTAAAATAATACACGTGGCAGAATAAAAAGGAGTCACAAAATGTGTAATTACTTGGCACAAAATGCCCTTCTTTATTGTCAGTTATACAAATCAGAAATACGCTGAAACCATTGAGATGTCATTCTTTTATAATAATTTTTGTTTTTAATCCCAGCTCCCCAAATCTTACAAATGTTGCAAAACTGCATAGAACGTTTCAGTGCATAGAGTAACTTCAATTACCCCAAACAGCATTAAATGCGGCTGCCCGCTCCCCACCTGTGGCAATGCGTCACGCATTGTTGTCCATTCGTATTAAGAGAATGCTAAGGAAAAAAAAAAAAAAGTAAAAAAGCCACTCAAACATTAAAATGCATTGCTACAGGCTGAAGGTACCCATAGATGAGAGATTACAAGGATCCCATCCGGCCCATTTTGTCCAGCTCAGGCAACAATCCTATGTCTATAGACCACCACCCATAGGGCCAATAGACCTCAGGCTTAAAACGGAACTACCAATAGGCACACAAATCTAACCTATTTTTTGGCCTTTGCTCCTCTCCCACTAACTTTTTAGGCCCATTTAGACGTATACATGTGCATTTATTTTGGTAGCTTTTCTAATGCATTTTTGAATTTAGGCTTTTGGAGACCCAGACACATTAAGATATGTTGTCAATACATCAAAAGTATGTTATTTGAGTGTTAATGCTTTGACATCGACTTCTATGGACCTCTGAATGTACTAAAACATGAGAAAACAAAAAAAAAGCAAAAAACAAAAAACAGAACCTAGATTTTTTGTTAAAAATGGAAGGAACTTAGACATATGGATTTAGTGCATTGTAACACGTGTTAAAATGCAACAGTATAAATGGGCAGATACTGTAGCGTGACCCAACAATCCATCCTATGGGTCTAGATCAGCCATTCTCAACCAGGGTTTCTCCAGCGACTGCGAAGTTGTAGCCAATTGACCTCCCATCTTGTGTTGCTTTCGTAGTTCCTGGTCCATCACCACTTGGCAGAGCCAGGTACATAACCAATTAACTTTTAACAGACTCTAAGGGGGGGGGGATTCTTCCCAATGAGCATCGACTAAGGGCCATTGTTCTCAATAACCAACATGAGAAGAGGACATTCTTCCCCTTGCCCACCAACAGAAGGCATTCTTCCCACAGGCCACTAATGTCATTACCAGTCTTCCCAAAGATCACCAATCAGGGTCATTCTCAATGACCGCTAAGAGAAGATGGCATTCTTCCCACTGGCCACCAATGTAAGGCCCATTCCTCCCACTGATCACCAAGTGTCATGGTTTCCAAAGACCACCAACGGAAGAGGGCATTCTTCCTAATTGCTACCAATGCAAGGACCATTCTTCCCATTGATCCCCAATGACCACTAACAGAAAAGTGCATTTTTCCCCACTGGCCACCAATGTAAGGCCCTTCCTCCCACTGATCATTAATTAAGGGTCATGGTCAAATACCACCCAACCCATACTCTTTGCTCCTCAAAAGACCTCCTACTTTCTAGCTCCCTGGTCTCCTTCTCCTACGCCGGACTGCAGGACTTCCACCATCCTCTGGAACTCACTACCCCAATCCATCAGACTGTCACCTACCCTCCTCACCTTTAGGCGCACCCTGAAAACCCATCTCTTCAGGGAAGCCTACCCCGCCCTCACCTAACAGCCGTTCTCCTCCACTCCTCCTACCACTTCATCCCCCACAGCCACTTCCTCCTGTACCACTATCCCCTCCCTCCTAGATTTTAAGCTCGAAAGAGCAGGGCCCTCGAACCCCTCGTGTATTGTTCTGTTACTGTATTGTCTCATGTACTGTCCCCCCCTATAATGTACAGCGCTGAGCAAACCTTGTGGCGCTATATAAATACTATATAATAATAATAATAGTTTCCAAAGTCCACCAATGTAAGGCCCATTCCTCCCACTGATCACCAAGTATCATGGTTTCCAAAGACCACCAACAGAAGAGGGTATTCTTCCTAATGGCCACCAATGTAAGGACCATTCTTCTCCTTGATCACCACTTAGGGGTCATTATTCCTAATGACCACCCTCAGAAGGCATTCTTCCCACTGGCCACCAATGTAGGGGACCATTCTTCTCACTGATCACCACTTAGGGGGTCATTATTCCTAATGACCACCCTCAGAAGAGGGCATTCTTCCCACTGGCCACTCAATGTAGGGGACCATTCTTCTCATTGATCACCAAGGGTCATTGATCCCAATGACCACCAACAGAAGAGGGCATTCTTCCCACTGGCTACCAATGTAAAGGACCATTCTTCCCATTGATCACCAAGGGTCATTGATCCCAATGACCACCAACAGAAGAGGGCATTCTTCCCACTGGCCACTTAATGTAAGGGGCCTTCTCCTAATGCCCTCCAAAAGGCAAGTCATGGGAAGAGTTCCCCAACCGCTGAAGATTATTTCAAGAGTTTCTCTGGATTAAAAAGTGTCGAGCAAGGCTGGTCTAGAAACCAAATATCCATTTCCACTCTATCCAAAAGGAAGTTTTGGCTTTAAAATATGCTGGCAGCAAAAATAACCCTATCCAACCACTATGGCCTCCCTGGAAGTTTTCATATTTATAGCCAACGTTGATTTGGCATTCGTGAAGAACAATCTGTCTAGACAGACAATACTGAACACCTATGGGAAGAGTCATGGGAACCCATCTACCACCCTCCATGGGACTCCCATGCAACAGAGTTGGTACAAAAAAAAAACCAAAAAAAACCAAACATGCATACAATGTTCATTTATCGTGAACCCCACTGCTATACACTCAACTGAAGCTACTGCTGCAAATAAGACAGGAATTAGCCCTCTAGTCCTCCCAGAAACCACCGCTGTCATGGGTCTGTCCCGAACACCGAGGCTGCAGGATCACAGCTATTGCTTTCGAGCACAAAATGGCAGCATAAATAATGTGTAACTAAGGCAACAATACCCAAAATAATTGTGCTTTGTCATACAAAAGATGAAACTTTTCAACAGAATTCCAAAAAACCTGCCCAACCAAAAATTCCAACTGAACTTCGTTTTGATCCACTAATCATTCCAGGTGCATCAGTTGGGTTTCTTCAGAAAGCAGCTATAGCCCAAGTAGGAAAGTCTACCCTTTGCCAGCCTTCAGCATGCTCTCCGAGACATCTCCAATCAGTAGGAGCAAGGTCCTCGCTGATGGCAGCCTTATAGGCCTGACTCGGCAGGGGGGGCGTGTGGACCTCTGCGGAGAGACCACCGCTTCCATACAGAGAAAGTTCTTCTCTGCAGAAGGCTGGCAGAGGAAAGAATTTTCTACTTTAAAAACTATGAAGTCCTTTTGTTCTGATCTACCTGGGATGTATTTAGCAGATTTAAACTGGGCTTCAATTTTGGAGCAAAGACCTTTCAGGATTTTTTTGTTAGAGACATGAACCACCCCCCCACCCGAAACATGACAGCCATTTAACCCATTCCTCGCTCTATCCAAAACAAAAAATGGCAGTTCCACTTGAAATATTTCTGTAATGAAATGTAAAAATAAAATATTTTGCCTACATTTCGTTTTGCCTACATTTTTTCAGTTCAGTGAGACAAAGGGGTCGATATACTAAAGGCAAATAGGCTGCAAATTTTACAGTGGAATTTGACCTTGCCTTAGCTTGTTGGAGCTCTGCTGACTTCCAACATCCAATCATGTGCAAGCTAAATACTTTATTTTTTTGGATTGAGTGGGTATTCTTTGCAAAGTGAATTTTCGACCCCATTCACAAAGCCAAGTTAAAAATTCCTTTGCAACCTGAAAAGCCTATTTGCCTTTAATAAAAAAAAAAATAAACCCCAAAATGGCCGACAGAGGGGTCATTGGGAGCCCATTTAAAAAAAAAAAAAAAAAAAAAAAAAAAAAAAAAGGCGAGGTCAAGTCAAGGGAATTTGCTTTGATCCACTGCACATTGGCTGAAAAACATTCCTGGAACTTCTAACCCTCGGAATCTCAAGGCGGCAGACGTTGGCCAACGTCAAGCAAAGAGATGGCCATTAGAAACGATGGATAGGCAAGTGGTTTGCAGGGAATTTTCGGCAAACACGTCTTCGATCCAACAAATTTTTGCCATTTCCAAAGTACAAGTGACCCAACAGAACACTAAGCTCACTTTATCAGAGAAGGTGAGGAGCTCACCGGTGAACCTCAGGAACCAACATTCGTCCCTTCATAAAATTTCTCCTTGGAGGACGCTCAATTTTTTTTTCGCTCTTTCAAATTTGAATGGTTTGGTCTCTATTTCAAGCAGTGTTGAATGTAAGTTACCACATAAAATCTTGTATATATAAAAAGGAAACATTTTGGCCACAAGCTATAGTTTGTATCTCTATATAGATAACATGCCAAAAATGCTTTTTTGAAGACAATACACTTAAAGACAACAGATATTGCTGTTCACTCCCCTTCAAGATGCCTTTGTTGGACGTAGGGCGTCCATCTTTTTTTTTTTTTTTGCATCTCTTTGGAATTCAGCTCAGTGTAACAGAACAAAATCTTAAAGCCTTAACAAAAAGGCTTCACATGGAACAATACAATGCAACATTGTCCTCTCTTGTTTTCCCCCTATTTCGACTGGGTCTCCCCGTTTCCAAGACTGGTGGCCCATGTGATCTCAATGGAGAGTTTGAACTGAGTGGGAGACATGATATGAGGCGATTTAGGTATTTTCACCTCCGGAGGTCAACGTGAATGTTGTGAGCGAACGTGAACGAGACTTCAACTGCCCAACATCAGTTCGGTCGTGGAGGTCAACTATGGCCGGAGCGCTCCGACTCCGGGGAGATAGACGCTCTTGTGAGCCCTCTCCGTAATATCGAAGGTCTAAAGGCTTATCTTCGCTGTCTACAGATTCCACTGTTGGGGACACCGGCGCCTGACTCTTCTGTACCACAAAAATGATGCCACAGCTGTTGCCATTAGGATAAAACAAATCCTGGCCTACAGTGGTGTTGAGATGGAGGTCCACCTGGCTTAGAGGAGGGTTGCAGATGGGCGCGGTGTGCATCCAGGTCAAGTTCATGGTTGGCCACTCTGTCAAAACTTCTTTGCAGCACACACAGTCTCTATGAACTGGGGCTAAGGTGTGACATTCTGGTGGTTTATTCATAGTCGGACTGCTTGAAGGACGAACTGGTCTTAAAGGGCAGATTTTCTGTCCAGCAGATACAAGATTTGGCTGCTGCAAAAAAAACAAAAACCATCAGATGGATTTAAAGACAAAAAGGTGGTGGAAAAGATCAAACGTAATTTAAAGGTGAATGTTGGGCATACTACTAAGTACAGAGATAAAATACTTCATGGATCTGCTCTACCTGCCTGATTTCTCTCCTCTGCAATTAATACCAACAGGTCTTGTCCCTTCCCTAGCCTTTGACTGGACAGTGAAATGAGAAGCAGTAGACCGACGGGCTCATCTTTCCACCACTCTACTCTCATCCTATCAGCATGTTCTCATCTTGGTTAGCACATTGTGCTGCTTTTTCTCCCAGTCTAATTTTTTTTTTTTTTAATATACATGGAACTTCAAGAGGCCAATGCCAAGACATATTTGAAGTGAGTCTATAAGCCAAGTTGGATAGTGTAGTTAAACCCCCTGCCAGGTTTTTTCTGTGTACCATTGGTGAAATTTCACAGGAATTTAGAGGAAATCTCCCAAAGTGAAGGGAAATCCCCACTGGATGACTTCCCCCTTCCTCATGTTCTGGAGAAAAGTCTAAATTTTGATTCCCCTCATTTTCTCACTCAATGACAATGGTCAGAGTACACATACAGTAGTAAATATTCCCCAAAACCAATAGGGTCAACCTTTTCTGTCTTCATAGTTGTCCTTACCTTGGCCATTTTGTGCTGAGGTTCTTCCATGTCAAAGTCTGAGTAGGACGAAGAGGAGGAAGAGGAGCTGCTGACCCCGGGGAACCAAATCTTCAACATCATTTCCACTTGTAGTAAGGTGCTCAGGTAACGCTCTCTGGAAAGTAAATTGGTTGAGGTGAGATGAAGGTGTCATAGAAGGAGGCTACATAATATGATCAAGGGTGCAATTGGATAGAAATATACTATACAGCTGAATGTTTCTGGACACCTGACCATCACACACCTACGGGAGCTTGTTGAACATCTAATTCTAGAACCAAAGCCATTAATACAGAGTGGCTTTGTGGCTATAACATCCTTTGCTCTTCTGGGAAGACGTCCAGCAAGAGTATGGAGGGTGTCTGGGGTAATGTATGTCTAATCAGCCAAAAGAACATTTATGAGGTCAGGTACTGATGTTGGATGAGAAGATCTGGATCACA
Organism: Staurois parvus; assembly: GCF_062004578.1. Classification (NCBI taxonomy): domain Eukaryota; kingdom Metazoa; phylum Chordata; class Amphibia; order Anura; family Ranidae; genus Staurois; species Staurois parvus. The sequence goes on from NW_028318752.1 coordinate 843,057, forward strand.
ACTGGCATTGCAACTTATCTCAAGGGTGTTCAGTAGGGTTGAAGTCAGGGCTCTGTGTAGGACATTCAAGTTCCTCCACACCAAACTGGTCAAACCATGTCTTTATGAGGTCAGGTACTTTTGTTGAATAAGAATACGTGGCTTGCAATCAATGTTCCAATTCATCTCAAAGGTGTTCAGTAGGGTTGAGGACAGGGCTCTGTGCAGGAAACTCAGGTTCCTCCACACCAAACTCGTCAAACCATGTCTTTATGGAGCTGGCCACGATTTCTGAGGTCAGGTGCTGATGCCGATTGAGATTTGGCTCACCATCAGTGTTCCAAACTCACCCCAAAGGTGCTCAGTAGGGTTGAGGTCAGGGCTCTGTGCAGGACACTCCAGTTCCTCCACACCAAATTGGTCAAATCATGTCTTTATGGAACTGGCTACCATGTATGAGGTCAGGTACTGATGTTGGATGAGAAGACCTGAATTGCAATCAACGTTCCAATTCCCCCCCGAAGGTATTGAGTAGGGTTGAGGTCAGGCTTCCACCACACAAACTGGTCAAACCACTTCTTTATGGAGCTGGCTTTGTACATGACGGAAGAGAAAAAAGGCCTTCACCAAAGGGTGGGGGTTCACTAATGTTTAAAATGTCTTTGTATGAGGTAGCATTAACAGTACCCTTCACCGGAAACATTTGAACTCAATCATTGGGAGGGGTGTCCACAAACTTGGCAATATAGGTAGGTGTGATAGTTGGATGTTCACAAACCTTAGGCCATCTGGTGTAGGTCTAATCAGCAGAAAGAACAGATGGCCAGGAATGGGTGACATGATATCACAAGCATCTTCTCAATAAACACTCACCCCATCTCTGGCTTCTGAAGAACGCCAACGATCCTCTGTATCCGATCCATAGCCACACTCTGCTGGAAAGTGCTCAGGCCTGTAACCAAAATGAAACAAAACGTTGAGTACATCAGCTATAGCAATCTGCTATGCAGACCACAAGTTCTCGGTGTTCCTGCACCTGCCACTCCCAAAAAAAACCTTTAAAGTGGAACTCCTGCTCAATATTCTTAATACGGACCCTTCCTGCTACCTATCCTGCATACTCCATGTAAAAAAGATCTGTACTTTTTTTTTTTTTTTTAAGTTCACTCCGGTCATGTGATCCCACAGATCTGGCTCCCCTGTGTCAGGGAACGCACAGCAATGACTGCGAATTCCGAGTGTGGTGACGTCACCCATAGGTTCCCACCACCTTGCTGCTGTTGGCGCTCCCTCCTTCCCCCTGTAGCTGACACTAACACAAGAGAGCAGGAGCTGCCTACCCCATGTAAAAAAAAAAAAAAAAAGGATCTGTACTTTATTCAGTACGTTCCGGCCACGAGATCCTACAACTCTGGCTCCTCTGTATCAGGGAGCATACGACCATGACTCGGAATTCTGAGCGTAGTGACGTCACCCCTAAGCTCCCATAGCCCAGCCATTGCTGGCGCTCCTTCCTCTCCCCTGTAGCTGCTGCTCACCAACACAAGAGAGCTGGAGCTGCCTACTCTATGGAAAAAAAAGATCTGTACTTTCAGTCCTGTCCAGCGACGTGATCCCAGTGTGACAATGACTAGGAGTTCTGAGCATGGTGACGTCACCATAGTTTCCCATAGGACAGGCATTGCTGGCGCTCCCTCCTCTCCCTTGCAGTTGTTGCGCACCAACACGAGAGCTGGAGCTGCTTACCTTATGTAAAAAACCCTCCAAAACACTACTACTTTCAGTCCAGTCACGTGATCCTACAGCTCCAGCCCCCATACAGGGAGCACACAATGGCTGGGAATTGCGAGCGTGATGACGTCACCCATAGCCCAGGCATTGCTGGCGCTCCCTCCTCTCCCCTGCAACTGTTACGCACCAACAAGAGAGCTGGAGCTGCTTACCTTACGTAAAAAAACCCCAAAA